>NC_066512.1:29055935-29058435 GCF_024679095.1 Eriocheir sinensis
GAGGAGGAGGAAAAGGAGAAGATGGAGGAGGAGGAGGAGGAGGAGGAGGAGGAGAATTGGGATGACAGTAAAATTAGTCACTCTCAATACTCTCACACACACACACACACACACACACACAGAGAAACACACATTAAAGTTTTACGCTGAAAATTTCACTCATTCCCATGAAAGAAAAAATACGTCAGTTTCTTTTTTTCTTATTTTTAGATAGAACAAACAATACTTTCATGGATTCTCTCTCTCTCTCTCTCTCTCTCTCTCTCTCTCTCTCTCTCTCTCTCTCTCTCTCTCTCTCTCTCTCTCTCTCTCTCTCTATCTCTCTCTCTCTCTCTCTCTCTCTCTCTCTCTCTCTCTCTCGAAGGGTGTGATACAAATAGATAGATAGATAGATAGATAGATAGATAGATAGCAGGATTGACAGTGGCCTTGTGAGCACCCAAGCACATAATTATATATGACCACGATTTCGTAAAAGTTTCGGGCATTTCCAGGGACAGTAGCTTTATGACCCTGGTGGTGGTTTGACCCTTCTGTGCCACGTACCTATAAAATCACTCTTTAGAACCCGACTGATCTCCTTTCCGTTTCAACATTTCGGCGCCCAAGCACACATTAGGCTTTCGTAGGGGATATTGGCCTTTTCCAGGGGTAGTAGCTTTATGACCCTGGTGGTGGTTTGATCCTTCTGTGCCACGTACCTAAAAAAATCACTCTTTAGAACCCGACTGATCTCCTTTCCGTTTCAACATTTCGGCACCCAAGCACACATTAGGCTTTCGTAAGGGTTGTTGGCCTTTTCCAGGGGTAGTAGTCTTATGACCCTTGTGGTGGTTTGACCCTTCACCTTTACCACGAACCTAAAAGAAACATTCATCAGAACCCGACTGATCCTCTATTCGGCCCCGGGAAATAGTGAGGAGTGGAAGCGTGTGGATGCGAGGACAAGGGAACAACAGAGACAAGGAATGGGAAGGATGGGAGGGCGGCTTGTGGCAGGGCGTATGGAGGGAGGTGGGTGGCAGGGTGGAGGAGAGGGGGGGAGGATAAGGATTGCCAACCAAGTCCCGGATTAGTGAAAGAAAGGATGTATCTTACCTCTCACAAAGGGGCATTGTCACCTCTCTCTCTCTCTCTCTCTCTCTCTCTCTCTCTCTCTCTCTCTCTCTCTCTCTCTCTCTCTCTCTCTCTCTCTCTCTCTCTCTCTCTCTCTCTCTCTCTCTCTCTCTCTCTCTCTCTCTCTCTCTCTCTCTCTCTCTCTCTCTCTCTCTCTCTCTCTCTCAAATAGACAGAGAGAAAAAGTCTATAATCTGAGTCGGAGTTGAAAGAAAAAAGAAGGAAAAAGTCAGGCGTGTGAGAATAATATTAACATACTCCTCAGGGTGAGAGAGAGAGAGAGAAGTAACATATGAAAGAGAATTAGAGTATCCATCTCTCTCTCTCTCTCTCTCTCTCTCTCTCTCTCTCTCTCTCTCTCTCTCTCTCTCTCTCTCTCTCTCTCTCTCTCTCTCTCTCTCTCTCTCTCTCTCTCTCTCTCTCGTGCCACAAATAGATGAAAATGTTTTGAACCGGACAGCACAAAGAGACGAAATCAAAATTGATAAGACTAGAGACAAAAGGTTGACAGTCGTACAAATATGGGTTAAAATAGATACATAGATAGATAGATAGAGAGATAGATGGACAGATAGATAGATAGATAGATAGATAGATAGATACATAGATATATAGATAGATAGAAAAGTCTTGCCATCCATGCACCCAGCTCACCATGGCGCCGCCTACCGGTACTCGCCGCCGGGTCCACAGTACAGTGCTTAGTGAGCTTAAAATTGTGTCGGCCAACCTCAGGGGGTTCCACACCAACATCGGGGAACTAACCCACAGTGTTTTAAAACAGCGAGTGGATGTGGTGTTCGTGTGAGAGACCTTTCTAGACAATAGTGTGCCGGCCAATTACGCTCGGGTGAATGGGTATTCCCCCTGGGTGAGGAAAGACCGCTCCACCCAGGGCGGGGGCGTTGCCTTCTTCTACAAGGACACACTGAACGTGCAGGTATTAGAGCCACCCCAGCCCATGTCCAGGGAAATGGAAATATTAGTGTTGAAAATAAGTGACAAAAACTCAGTGTTCTTTGTATTGGCTGTTATCGCCCCCCTTCCCAGGGGTCCGGAACCTGGTCACCACTAGGGCAGTAGCGTCTGCCCCGAACAACTTCTCCAGCCCCACAGCAGGACATGGCACTGCAGCAGCAGTTCCTGTACACCTACGTCGGCTTGTGGAACCTCTCCTTGCCTCGCAGAACCTTGAGGGCGTGACTCTGCAAGGCGTCAACGAGTGTGCGCCCCAGTGGCTACTGGCTGGTCGCCGTGGGTGAGATGACACAAGGCCGGCCGTAAGATAGGCGGCTGTAATGAAACTGCCTTTGGCCTATAGTGCTATCTGTATTAATTGATTATGTAGCACTCCTATATTGTGTAATAGTGTAAATAAATAAAA
>NC_066512.1:29060935-29075935 GCF_024679095.1 Eriocheir sinensis
TTGCCTGGCCTCGGCACACTCCCTCACGAGACAGCCCGTGCACCACCCCTTGAAGGCAGGTGTGTGGGGGCTGCCCGACACCTCCTTACATTTTGTTTATAAAGGCGACGTCTAGAGAGAGGGGAGGCGGTAGATGAGTGGTTAGCGTTCGCGTCCCGCCCGTGTGACAAACAAGCTGAAGACTACCCACATGTTGTCCTGAAGATCACCTGTCAACCCGGACAAAGATGAGCAACGGGGGCAGCATGAGCCAGGCAAGAAGGTGCTATTATAAACATTTCCCTGCGCCATAACGGACTGGGGCCGACCATGAGGTCCCACCAAGAAAGCCGAAAACACACTTCTGTAACATCATCATCACTTTAGTATTACGCCATAACATCACGATTCCTCTAACATTATTTATCGCCCCGGTCTTCCGCCTGGTCAGTTTATTCGCTATAATATTCCAGCTTGCCCTTATTTATTTGTTTGTTTATTTGTGAAGTGTAGGGCCGTGATAGCGATTTTAAATTCTCTCTTTCCCTGGTGCTTGTGTGAGGCTAGACTGGCTGGGCTCTCTCTTTCTCTATCTATCTCTGTCTATCTATCTATTTATATCATCTATCTATCCATCTATCTATCGATCTATCTTTCTATCTGATTTTTCTCTGTTCAACTTCTTCCTTTCCTGCTCTTCCATTTCCTTCCTTCCTTTCCTCCTTCCCCTCATATTTCCTTTCTCTGATTTTCTTCTTATCCTTTACCTAAGTCTCCAATCTCCTCTCTCTCTCTCTCTCTCTCTCTCTCTCTCTCTCTCTCTCTCTCTCTCTCTCTCTCTCTCTCTCTCTCTCTCTTTAGACCTCAGATTCCCTCAAATCCAGTTCATATCCATAAAGAGAGACTTTCCAAAATACAATGGGTTTCTATTTTTTTCATTCATTCTTTTCTTTGTCTATTATCATTTGCTTTCTTTGAATTTCCCGATACATTCACTGTTTTATATTTGTCTTCATTATCTTTATTCATCTATATAATTCCTCGTGTCATATAAATTTTATTCACGGATATATTCAGTTATTTTATTTTATTTTATTTTAAGAAGAAGGCAACAGCTTAAGGGGAACATACAAAGACAGAACAAAAAGGTCCGCAAATCGGGGCTCCGCAAAAGCAGACAAAAGGAGCGGCCAAAAGAGAGGTCATATTCGGGTGGAGGAGAGGTGCCTTGATACTCCTCGCGTGAAAGAGGTCACGTCGTAAGCAGAAGGAAATACCGCTGAAGGAAGGCTTTTCAAGATTTTATCAGTGAAAGGGATGAAAAATGAAAATGCCGGTTAACTCTTACATAAAGGATGTGGATATAGTACAGGGGTGAGCAGGAACAAAAGTCGTGTGCAGCAGGACCGCGGAGGGGGTGGGGGGCATGCAGTTAGAGTTCAGAAGACAGTCAGCATGAAAATATCGGTAGAAGATAGAAGAGAGACAGAGAGTAGGAGACTGTCAGTAAGAGGAGAGGAGTTGATGAGACAGAAGAGCCTTACTAAAGCTATTATACTCCACTCTGTCCTGAGAGCTGTGTGTGGCGCCTCCACACGTGAGGGGTTCGTGGTGCAGTGGTTAGCACCTCGGCTCACAATCGAGAGAGCCGAGTTCGATTCTCGGGCGGAGTGGAAAAATTTGGGCGGCTTTCCGATACCTAAGCCCTGTCCACCCAGCAGTGAATGGGTACCAGGTATTAATCAGGGTTGTGTCCCGTCTCCTGGTGTCTGTTCCCTTCTATAATTCCTTCCCTCCTGTCTCTCTCCGGCATATGACCACAGATGTTGCATGACTAAACAGAACTTTCAACTTTCCCCCACACGTGAGATGCATACTTCATACGAGGGCGGACAAGGCCCCTGTATCCTCATTCATCTTTTGTTACTTTTCCGTCACAGTAATTTCGCGTTTCTTCGTGTTCCGTCTTGCTAAAAGGTCCCGAAAAAATCTTCTTCATCCCACTAATTTTATCTGCAAGCAATTTTCTATGATAAATGGTTCTCTATCTCTCTCTCTCTCTCTCTCTCTCTCTCTCTCTCTCTCTCTCTCTCTCTCTCTCTCTCTCTCTCTCTCTCTCTCTCTCTCTCTCTCTCTCTCTCTCTCTCTCTCTCTCTCTCTCTCTCTCTCTCTCACTTACATTTGTCCCTCCTTACTTTTAGTGGAATTTAAAAGTGCTCTTCAGGAGAGAAGGAGCCGGTAAAGGATAACTGGATGGAAAAAAAAATAAAATGAAAAAGAGGGAAGGGATGGGAAGGGAAGGGAAAAGAAAGAAAAGGAAGGAAAGGAAAGGAAAAGAAAGGAAAGGGAAAGAAGGGAAGGGAAGGGAAGGGAAGGGAAGGAAAAGGAAGGAAATAAAGTGGAACAGAGAGAGAGAGAGAGAGTCATTCCGTCCCTTTTCCTTAAGTATCACCTACATATTTTAATATTCCATTCCTCCTCCTCCTCCTCCTCCTCCTCCTCCTCCTCCTCCTCTTCCTACTCCTCCTTCTACTCTTTCTCCTCCTCTTCTTTCTCCTCTTCCTCCTTCTTCTCTTCCTCCTCCTCCTTCTCCTCTTCCTCCTCCTCCACCTCCTCCTCCTTCTACTCTTTCTCCTCCTCTTCTTTCTCCTCTTCCTCCTTCTTCTCTTCCTCCTCCTACTCCTACTCCTCCTCCTCCTCCTCCCCTTCGTCCTCCTCCTCCTCCTCCACCTCCTCCTCCTTCTACTCTTTCTCCTCCTCTTCTTTCTCCTCTTCCTCCTTCTTCTCTTCCTCCTCTTCCTTCTTCTACTTCTCTTCCACCTTCTTCTACTCCATCATTTTCAGTGTCTCTTTTCCTCCTCTTCTTTCTCCTTCTCCTTCTCCTTCTCCTCCTCCTCCTCCTCCTCCTCCACGGCCTTCTACTTCATCATCATCATCATCTCCTCCTCCTCCTCCTTCTCCAACTCCTTTTCTTCCACTACAACATTATGGATCGAATATATGAAACTTCTATTCATCTCTCTCTCTCTCTCTCTCTCTCTCTCTCTCCCTCCTCCCCCACCCACACACTCTAACCGATGCTTCCTTACTGGTTCACTGACAGACTGCTTCGCTCACTGCTTCATACAGACCAGACAGACAAACGAACAGACAGACTTCTGACACCTAGGCTGCTTCGAAGATTCGGAGTCTCGAATTCTTGCGGTTTTTCTTTTTCTTTTTTTTAGTAATGGAAGAAACTGAAAGAAAAAAAAGAAAATAAAAGGGAAAGGAGTGATATGATAGGTTTGGTGCAGAGAGAGAGAGAGAGAGAGAGAGAGAGAGAGAGAGAGAGAGAGAGAGAGTAAGTTTAACCCGCAAATCATTCTCAACATTCCCCTCTCTCTCCGATTCCGCCCTCCCCTTTTTCTCTCTTTCTCTTTCCTTCTCTTTTTCTGTCTATCTATCTATCTATCTGTCTACCTATCTATATGTCTATCTAGCTGTATCTGTCTATCTCTCTATCTATTTCTTCCATTTCTCTTCTTTTGCCTTTCATGTTTCCTTTTATCTCTTCTTCTCTTCCTCCTCCTCTCTCCTTTCTCTTTCTCTTTCCCTCTCTTTTTTCTGTCTATCTATCTATCTGTCTACCTATCTATATGTCTATCTAGCTGTATCTGTCTATATCTCTATCCTCTTCCTCCTCTCTCCTCTCTCCTTGCCTATCGTTCCCCTCCCCATCCCCCTTTCTGTATCTCTTCCTTTTGCTTTACCTCTGATTCTTCTCCTTCCTCCTTCTCTTCTCCTCCTCCTTCTCCCCTTTTCCTTCTCTTCCTTCCCTACTAGATATATCCCTTCCCTCTCCCATTCTCCTCCAACCTCCTCCTCCTCCTCCCCTTCCCCTTCCCCGTCTCCTTCCTCATCTTCCCCGTCCCCCCTCCTCCTCTTCCCCTTCCTCTTCTCCCCTTCCTTTACTCTTCTCAGTCTCCTTCTCTCTTAGTAGATCCCCTCCTTTCAGTTCTCCCCTCTTCCTTCCTTTAACTCCTCCCCCTCCCCTCGTCTTCTCGCCTGCCAGGGCCACAAAACCTTTCTCAGCACCTGTCAATTCCGCAGGTCTCAGGTAGGGAGGGAAGGTGTGGGAAGGAATGCAGCCGCCACGCCGCCGCTCCACTCTTTGGATGTATTTACTTTTTTCTCTTCTACTTATTATTCCATTTTTTTTATTGGTGTTTCAGTTTTCGACAGGAGTGGCCTGGCCCACGGTGTTATGGACTTGTTCAGTATGGTATATGGCGTGAAAGACTCGAATCCTTAAGTCGCACTTCCCACGTCTTACTGTATGGCTGTGATACGTGGACACTGAACGATGACTTGGAGAGAGTGTCGACGCCTTTGGTGCCAAGTGCCTTCGCATGATCATGGGGTATCGCTGGAAATTCTCCGAGTCTATCCACTGACTACGCCAAGATGCTGAATCGAGTCCTTTAACCAGCTAAGTCCGTGAACGCCAACTCCGGCTGTATGGGCACGTGACGCGCCTCCCGGACGTCGATGCTGCTCATAGGGTTCTTTCTGTACAGAACAACCCTGAGTGAGAGACCAAGGGGACGCCCACGAAACTCTTGGCTGGGGCAAGTCAGCCGATCCTGCCAGGGAGGACTTGGGATAAACAGGGCAGCTGCGTGGGTGCTTGCTCGTTAGGACCACCGATGCCGGAGGAAAAAGATCTTGGAGTCACTATCAGCAGTGACCTGAAACACGCGAATCGCTGTAAAAAAGCATATAACAAAGCCAACACTATGCTCGGGTTCATAGCGAGGAACTTCGAGTGTAAAACACCAGACGTGATGCTATCCTTGTATAATTCCATGGTAAGACCGCACCTCGAGTATGCAGTACAGTTCTGGTCTCCTAATTACAGAAAGGACATTGATATACTGGAAAGGATTCAACGACGCGCCACGAAGACGATTCCAATCTTAAGGGCTCAACAGTACGAGGAACGACACAAGCGATTCAATCTCTTTACATTGGAGAACAGATGCCTACGATGGGATATGATTCAAGTCTTCAAGTACCTGAAAAAAGTTCAATAACGTCGCTTACTCCAAATTCTTTGAATTGCAAACCAACTCAAGAATTAGAAATAACGGTTTACCCATTCAGTCGAGTCGATGTAACACTCTCTCCTCATTGGAAGGAGTTTCTTTTCAAACCGAGTCATCCGCCACTGGAACAATCTTCCCTCAGAAGTAGTAAATGCGAATACCATCAACTCCTTCAAATATAAAATCGACCGTCATTTCGCTGCGTCGGGAGTAAACTGAATAACGAGGTGCTTTCATCTGCTCCTCAATATCGAGGTGCTTTCATCTGCTCCTCAAGCCCCAAGTGGCTGTCGAGCAGATTAAATCACCCAAGCGGGCGACCTCGTAATGAGCCAATAGGCTTTCTGTTGCCTGCATTTCCATGTTTCCATGTTTTCCTCCTCCTGCCGCTCCTCCCAACACCTCCATTTCCTCCTCTTTGACAGGCCGCGTCACCGCCACGTCTGTGCCTGTCTGTGCCTCCTTCTGTGTCCCTTAGTCCGACAGCGTCAAGCTTCGCGGCCAAGGCTGGTTAGCGTTTCTCTGTCTATCCTTTTAGTGTCTTTTTTTCTTGTTTTCTTTCTTATTCTTGTTCTTTTCTGTTTCTTGTTCGTATACTTTTCTTTTTGTGATAGCATGTGTTTTTATTTTTCGACTTTTTATTTTATTATCGTTAGTATTTCCTCCACCTATTCTTCCTCCTCCTCCTCCTCCTCCTCCTCTTCTTCCTCCTCCTCCTCCTCCTTCCTTTGATTTTTCTTTCATTCCTTATTCATTCTTCCCTTCTTTTTTCTTCGTCTTCCAGGACTTCTTACTTAGCTTAAATGTTGTCTGTTTTTTTTTTCTTTTCCTTTCTTGTGTATCCGTTTGTCATTCATTTCTCCTTTCTTTTTTTTCTTTCTTTCTTTCTTTCTTTCTTCGGTGTCTAGCTTCGGAGGGCAAGGACTGGTTATCGTTTCTGTCTTCTCTTTTTTTTTTTTTTGTTTGTTTGTTTTGCACCTTCCTTCCTATCTTTCTTTTTCCCATTCTTTTCTTTATTCTCCGTCTCTCTCTCTCTCTCTCTCTCTCTCTCTCTCTCTCTCTCTCTCTCTCTCTCTCTCTCTCTCTCTCTCTCTCTCTCTCTCTCTCTCTCTCTCTCTCTCTCTCTCTCTCTCTCTCTCTCTCTCTCTCTCTCTCATTCTTCATTTCTTTCTTTGTTCGCTTCTCTCTCACGTGTCTGTTCTATACCTCTCTCCTTTCTTTTTATTTCTTTATTTTCCTTGTTCGTCTTTCTCTCTTTATTTATTTATTCCTTTCTCTTTCTCTCATATCTTTTCTGCACCTCCTTTCTTTTGTTTTTCTTCCTTCCTTCCTTCGTTCATTCATTCATTGTTTCTTTCTTCATTCTTTATCTTTTCGGCTTTCTTGTCATCTTAGGTTTATTATTGTCTATTTTTTTCTGTCTGTCCTTCCATTTTATCCTTCTTTATTTCCTTCCTTCCTTCCTTCCTTCCTTTCTTCTTTCTCTCTTCCTTCCTTTTCTCTTCATCTTTTGTGAGCCGCCAAGTACACACCAACTTCAGCCCTCCTCCTCCTCCTCCTCCTCCTCCTCCTCCTCCTCCTCCTCCTCCTTCCCAGTCCTGTACCTCACAACTCGTTCAATGAAAAATGGCGGTGCTCAGGGACAGGTTTATAGGTTTTAATTAGTGTTTTTTACCTCCCTGAAGTGACTCTGTACTCTTAGGGGAAACGAGAAAGCCAAGACTCCCTCCTTCCTCTTTCTCCTCGTTCGTTCGCTCTTCCTTGATCTTACGTTCATAATAATACTTTTTTTTCCTTCCCTTGTCTTGCTTTCTGCCTTGTTTGTTTTTCGTCCTTCCTTCCATAGTCTTTCATCTTATCTTACTCTTCATTCTTCATTCTGTCTTCACCATTTCTTCCTTTCTCTTTTATCTTTAATCTCACTTTCTCTGTCATATTTTTCTTTCTTCATTTTGCTTTCTACCGTTTATTTCACCTTTCCTTTCCATGGCTAACTTCTTTTTATTTTCTTCCTTCCACCATTCCTTCCTTGCTACCTCTATCTTCCTCCCCTTCTTCTTCCTTTCCTCCCTCCTGCCTCGCCTCCTTCAACACAAAAGCTACTCAACGCGCACAAACAAACGGCTCAGGCTCCAGTACGCAATATCATGTACTCGTACTTATACTCGGGGGCAAAAGTTCCTCAGTAATTGACTTGGGCTTAAGACTTAATGTACTCGACAATTTACGTACCAAAAATGTACTTGAACCAAAGCCTGAAACAGCTCTGGAGATTTAATTAGAACTGGTTACCTCCTCCTCTTTTGTAGCTTTTTGTCTCATCTTCCGACTTCCTTCTTCCTTGTTTCTTCGTTAATCCGGTAGCAGCGACGGGCCAAATTTGTGGCTTTACCGTGTAGCAGCGACGGGCCAAATTTGTGGCTTTACCGTGTAGCAGCGACGGACCAAATTTGTGGCTTTACCGTGTAGCAGCGACGGGCCAAATTTGTGACTTTACCGTATAGCAGCGCCGGGCCAAATTTGTGGCTTTACCGTGTACCAGCGACGGGCCAAATTTGAGCCATGATATAACCCCCCAAAAATAGCTGATGCATAAATTGATCACAAATGCTTTGATATATATTATGAAATGGTTTGTGTAAGTGATGATTTTTCTCATTTTTCTCGCTTAGAGGGACCATTAAGAAACATGATTCCTGCTGCTACCGGGTTAAGCCAACTACCCCTATCTCTCTCACTTAACGAGAGAGAGAGAGAGAGAATCAATATTATTATTAGTTTATGGGCAAAATCTGTCCACACATAGAGCATAAAAGATAAAAAATCAAACAAAAATAACATAAACTAAAAAAAAACTAACATAACCTTTTTTACGGTGGAGGTCAATTTCTTATGTTTTTCCATCTGGACAAAGCTTAAAACAACCCACAATATGAATTTTGTCCCGATGGAAAAACATAACATTGGCGTCTTTCAAAATTAACCTCCACCCAGAAAAAGTTAGCCACCCACGATCACCTGCACAGCGCTCATTAACCCTCGCCTCTCTCTTGGTTCCCTTTCATTACAAACATCGTTTCCCTTCTGCCCCCTTCTTCCCCAGTCCCCAGCCTCCTACTCCCCAGACTCTCTCATGGTTCCCTTCCCCAGCCTCTATCCCCCAGCCTCTCCTTCCCTCTCTCATGGTTCCCCTTCCTCCCCCAGCTTCTCATGGCTCCCCTTCTGCCCCCTTCTTTCCCCAGTCCCCCAGCCTCCCTATCCTCCCCCAGCCTCTCTCATGGTTCTCCTTCCTCCCCTGCCTCTCTCATGGTTCCCCTTCCTCCCCCAGCCTCTCTCTTGGTTCCCTTCTTCCCCTTCCTTCCCCAGTCCCCCAGCCTCCCTATCCTCCCCCAGCCTCTCTCATGGTTCCCCTTCTTCCCCCCTTCCTTCCCCAGTCCCCAGCCTCCTATCCTCCCCTGCCTCCCCCAGATATGGTCGCCCTACTTTCCGATCAATAGATATCATGAGGCCGCCTAAAGCCGAGACCACCGCCGCCGCCGCCTACCCCGTGACCCCCGCCCTCCCCTCCTCCTCTTCCCCTCACCTGGCCGCTCTTACCTTAACTACTCTCCTCATCTCGCTCCTCCTCTCGCTTCTTCCCACCTACTAGTCTCCCTGCTTCCTGCTTATTCCCTGCTCCTACCGCTCTTCCTCCTACTCCTCCCGCTCTCTTCCTCCTCCTCCTCCTCCTACCGCCCTCCTCTCCGGCCATCTTTTTTTTTTTTTTTTTTAATCGACATCCTTCCTCTCCCCCTTCTAAGTCTTTCTATTCCCTCATTTTCCCACTTACTCCTTCTCTCGCTTCTCTTATCTCTCCTCCCTCCCTCCCTCCCTCCTCCCACCACTTATCTGGTATACTACTCCTTCCTGGTCCTTCCTTACTTCAGCTACCACTCCGTCCCTCACTCACCTCTCGGGCTTATCTCGTGTCTCCCAGCATCCATCACCCATCCCAGCATCTTACTATTATCATCTCGTGTCTCCCAGCATCCATCACCCATCCCAGCATCTTACTATTATCATCTCGTTCCTCCCAGCATCCATCACCCATCCCAGCATCTCCTCACTGCATCACCCACATCGCTCCTTCCTCTCTCTCTCTCTCCCCATCTCCCCATATCTCTCCTTTGTCCAGTTATCTTTGTACTCTTCTTCCTTACTCTCCTCTCGCAACACGATTCTCACCTTATCCACTCATCTCATTCTTTCACCCTTCTCTCATGTCCTACCCCTCCCTCCTCCTCTTGCCTGTCTCTGCTCTCTCCCTCTTTATCTGCCATCATCTACTTCTCCTTCACCTTCCTCCTCTCCCTCCTCTCCCTCTCCCTCTCCTTCTCTCTCCCTCCACCAGATGCAATGATTAATGTTTCTGTGATGGGCTGTAATGAAAAAGGTGAAGCCCAAGCCAAGTACTCTGTCATTATACAGGTCTCTCTCTCTCTCTCTCTCTCTCTCTCTCTCTCTCTCTCTCTCTCTCTCTCTCTCTCTCTCTCTCTCTCTCTCTCTCTCTCTCTCTCTCTCTCTCTCTCTCTCTCTCTCTCTCTCTCTCTCTCTCTCTCTCTCTCTCTCTCTCTCTCTCTCTCTCTTTTTCTTCTTATTTTTTTTCCTTTCTTCAAGTTATCTCTCTCTCTCTCTCTCTCTCTCTCTCTCTCTCTCTCTCTCTCTCTCTCTCTCTCTCTCTCTCTCTCTCTCTCTCTCTCTCTCTCTCTCTCTCTCTCTCTCTCTCTCTCTCTCTCTCTCTCTCTCTCTCTCTCTCTCTCTCTCTCTCTCTCTCTCTCTCTCTCTCTCTCTCTCTCTTATTACAGAATTTCCACTTTCCCCCGCTGAACACATATATTTTTCAAAGCTAAACATCAAAGCAATTCTAGAACAAAACTTTATCTCTCTCATCGTCCTCTTCCTTTTGGGTTCTCTTGGGAGGGACTGAGCTTCTGAGGACATTGGGTTTTTATTCTTCAACATTTCGGCGCCCAAGCACGCACGTTTGACAAGCCATTCGTTGTGTTTCTCGTTATTTTCATTTGTACTTTTGTGACCCTGTAGTTGTGGTATTTTGACGCTTTTTCTGTACTATGATCCGAAGAAAAAAAAATCACTCACCAGAACCAGACTGATCTTTTTTACCTTTTGGAAATGTGAGAGGCGGAAAGGTCTGATGGCCGTATTTAAGACACCATCGCTTCTCCATCAACTATTTCTAAAAGGTCAAGGGGATCAATCTGGTTTTCATGAGTGTTTTAAGGTTCATGGCACAGAAGAAAGGTCAAACTACCATCAGGTCATAAAACTACCCTGGAAGGCCTACAGCTCTACAGCCGTGTCAAATATGTGAACTTGGGCGACTGGTTTTCATGAGTGTTTTTTAAGGTTCATGGCACAGAAGAAAGGTCAAACTACCGTCAGGGTCATAAAACTACCCCTGGAAAGGCCTACAGCTCCTACGAAAGCCATGTCAAATATGTGAACTTGGGCGACGAAATGTTTTAAAATACGACCCTCAATGAGAATACCGACCTTACTCTCTTACATATATACTTCCTTTCAACCTATACTAGTCTTCCTCTTTACCAGACAATAATAAAAGCAACTCCATATGATTCAAGTCACGTTGCTAATGATGTTTTGTGGAGAGAAAAGGGATCGGAGAGCTTATAACACTATCTCTTATTTATATTTCCTTCCAACCCTGTCAACTTAATCCTCTTCCTTACCAGACAAAGAAGACAACTCCAAATGGATCGTCACGTTGTTTGAAGTGGATTGTGTAAGGGGAAACGGAATCAGATAGCTTATAACATATCTTCTTATATATATACTTCCTTTTAATATTATTTAACTCTATCCTTCTCTTTACCACGCAAGGAAGGAAACTAGAAGGTAGGAAGGGGATCAGAGAGCTTATATAACAGGGCTTGGAGGAGGAGGAGGAGGAGGACGAGGAAAGTAATACCACTCCAGCTCCACTTAAGTCTTGAGTCTCTACGTATACATCATTAGGGCGTGTATAGCATATGCGTGCGTGGTGAGGGTGTGAACGTAAGGGAAAGGGATTCGTAGTTAAGCTGTGTTGTGTAGGGGAGAAAGAATATGATGGAGAAGATGAAAATGAAGAAGAAGAAGAAGAAGAAGAAGAAGAAGAAGAAGAAGAAGAAGAAAAAGAAGAAGAAGAAGAAGAAGGAGAAGATGAAAATGAAGACGAAGAAGATGAAAATGAAGACGAAGAAGAAGAAGACGAAGAAGAAGAAGAAGAAGAAGAAGAAGAAGAAGAAGAAGAAGAAGAAGAGTTATGGATGGGTTGATAAGTAGATATTGAAAGATAGATAGATGGATAGATGGATAGATAGATTTGTAGATAGATAGAGAGATAGATAGGTGGGTAGATAGAGGGAGAGAATATAGTAAGATCAGAAACAGAAATAGGTAGATAGATAGATAGATAGATAGAGAGAGAGAGAGAGAGAGAGAAAAACAGCAAAAATCACAGCATCCACAAGAACAACGAAAGGAAAAAGAACAAAAGGAAGAAGAACGAGAAGAAGAAGAAGAAGAAGAAGAAGAAGAAGAAGAAGAAGAAGAGAAAACAAGAGGAGGCGGCAGAAGTTACGCCTGGGCCTCACACTCAGTCTCTCGGCTTCATCCTCGGCGGCTCCCTGTATTAGCCAACTTTCCCGCGTCCGCCGCCAAGCATTTTCCATCATAGATTTTGTGGGCGGCGGCGGCTGGAAAGTTTGTCGGGCGGATGCTTTGTGATGAGGAGGATGGGCGGGGTGTGTGTGTGAATGGGTGTGGTTTGAGTGAAGGTGAGTGGATAGGTGTGGATGGGTGGATGATGGGTTTATAGGTGGGGGACTGTGGTGGTGGGATGTGGGAGGTTGTAGGGGATAGGGGGGAAGATGAGTTGGGTGGATGGGTGGATGGGTAAATGGGTGGGTGTCTGGATGGGTGATGGTGGTAGAGGAGGGTGAGCTGTGTTGCTTTTTATTATTATTATTATTATTATTATTATTATTATTATTATTATTATTATTATTATTATTATTATTATTATTATTTACATTAAAGAAGGTAGTTTAGGCACATACAAAAAAATATTCACATAAAAAACCTTCCCTTCGTTCTCCTTTCCTTCCTTCCTCCTTTTTCTTTCCTCTCTTTTCTCATTCTTTACTCTCTCTCTCTCTCTCTCTCTCTCTCTCTCTCTCTCTCTCTCTCTCTCTCTCTCTCTCTCTCTCTCTCTCTCTCTCTCTCTCTCTCTCTCTCTCTCTCTCTCTCTCTCTCTCTCTCTCTCTCTCTCTCTCTCTCTCTCTCTCTCTCTCTCTCGCTCTCTCTCTCTCTCTCTCTCTCTCTCTCTCTCTCTCTCTCTCTCTCTCTCTCTCTCTCTCTCTCTCTCTCTCTCTCTCTCGTTCCCCCTTCCTTCATTCCTTTCTTTCACCTCAACTGCCATTCTCTCTTATCCTCCCTTCCTTCCTCGCCCCCTCCTCGCTTTTTTTTCATTATTTACATTCCCCTTCCTCTCTCTCTCTCCTCCTCCTCCTCCTCCTCCTCCACCTCCTCCTCCACCCTTCCTTCATTCCTTCACTCCCCTCTTTAAAATCTAACGTTAACCTACCGACCACCACTTCCCATTTATCCTCCCTCTTCCCTCCTTCCCTCCCTTTCCTCACTCTCTCCCCAGCACCCCCTTCCACCTCTCCCTTTTCTCATTCTGTACTTCTCCTCTCCCTTTCTCTCCCTCTCTCCTCCCCTCCCTCTCTCCTCCCCTCTCTCCCCTTCACGCTCTCCTTGCCTAAGCCGGATCGCCCAGAACCAATTATTCGTCTCAATTATATTTGGAGGAAAAAGTCTTCCTTCCTTCCTCCCTCCCTCCCTCTTCCTCTTTTCTCGCCTTTTCTCCTTCCTCCTCCTCCTCCTCCTCTTCTTCCTCTTTGTTCTCGTTCTTCTCCACCTTCTCATGTTTTCTGCTATTTGTTTACCATTTTCTTCTTCTTCTTCTTCTTCTTCCCCCTCCTCTGATTCTCTCTCCTCCTCCTATTTCTGCTTGTGATTCTTCTTCCCCTTCCTTCCTTTCTCTTTTTCCTTCTTCTTTATACATATTTTGCTGTACTATGCTGTTTTATGTTGAATTAATGCTGTACATCACTCTCGTAAGGTAGCATAAAAGAGGAAGGAGATAGATATGCTGCCTTGTGTGTGTGTGTGTGTGTGTGTGTGTGTGTGTGTGTGTGTGTGTGTGTGTGTGTTTGAATTAGTCGTGAAAGCCAAGTACACACACATTCCTACACATACCTACAAAAGTCTAAAGTCAACATGATAACCATCAGTATAGATATGCCTGTCTGTTTGTCCATCATATGTACGTCTGTCTGTCTGTCTGTCTGTCTGTCTGTCTGTCTGTTTTCCTATATTTCTGTCTATTTATCTATCTATCAATTTACAAACGAACTTATCTATCTTTCTATCAACCTGTCTATGTATCTATATGTCTATCTATCTATCTGTCTATCTATCTTTCTATATATATCTATCACCATCAAAGCTCACAAGGCAATCATCACCACTCCATCAATTATATATCTCTCCCCCCACCACCACCACCATCACCACCACCACCCCCACCAACACGACCCCCGCCATCACCACCACCACCATCCCGAATTAAAATAAAGGCAAACATCACCACTCCGACCACCCCTTCGTTACAGAGAGAGAGAGAGTCAGTGATATGTAATCAATCGATATTAGTTCATTGTAAGTAAGGGAAGGAGAGAGAGAGAGAGAGAGAGAGAGAGGCGGAAAGCTATATGAAACTGATGGATAGTCAACGAATGAAGGAAGAGGAGGAGGAGGGAAAAGGAGAAGATAGGAAGATAGAAGAGAGAGGGGAAGAGCCTAGGAAGGGAAGAGATGGAGGCATGTAAAGTGAAGGGAAGCAAGAGGAACCAATTAAAAGGGACAGACATACGAGGGAGAGCTCAACACACAGTATACATGAGAATAACTTAGGGTCATATTCTTAAACATTTCGGAGCCCAAACACACGCATTTAAGAAGGCTTTCGTGGGAGTTGTGTGCTTTTCCATGGGTAGTTTTGTGACCCTGGTGGTAGTTTGACATGGCTTCTGTACTATGAATGTGAGAAAAACACTCATAAGAACGCATTTAGCCTTTTTTGGGGGGCCTGTAGAAATAATTGATGCTAGTCGGAGGCGTCTACCTACATTTGCAGACGAAAAATGTTAACTTACCCCAGTCTAACACAGTATGAGACACAGACTTCTGGATATGATAAGTCAATACATTCTAAGTAAAAAGTTTTCTATACACATTTGTTGTATTGTGCCTTATATTGGGAGAAATTGAGTTTAAATGTGTTAAGTGCTCTGTTGCGGGAGCGGCTCTGGGGGCAGCAGCAGCAGCAGAAGTGCAGCCGTTAGCCAGTGGTAATGTACGTTTAATTGCACACACTATGCACTTAAACCTTTACACAGAACAGATACTAAGTGACGGGGTAATCTTTTGTGCCTGTTGAATGAAGACAATGTGCACGAAACACGACAATACGCTAGCATTTTAGTACTACATTATAGGCCTACCCGGCAAATCCCTGCAGCCTGCCAACCAGTGACAGTCAGCTGATTGCCGGCCCGGGCACGTGTAAACAAGCTCGACAATAGCGTCTTATATTCAGTGGCAGTATTCAGGCACAACTTTCTTCTGTGCAGCAGCGGAACACAGACGCAGGTATGGTGTACAGGCAGAAGACAACCCGGTATAGTGCGTTTACAGTGTACATACTAACAGTTTCGCGAGCAAGGATCTTTCTCGGGTTCTTGTGGAACAGCTGAACGGATTGGAGTAGCGCGGTAAGGGCAGACTCACGGCTCCACAACAACGT
>NC_066512.1:29080935-29084662 GCF_024679095.1 Eriocheir sinensis
TTTCTCCGTGATAAATTCCCCTTTTAATATATTCCCTTCCCCTCCTAACTCAGCTCGTTCACTTTCATAACTCAGCTCGTTCACTTTCATAACTGATCTCGTTCACATTCATAACTGATCTCGTTCACATTCACCAACTCAGCTCGTTCTAATTCCTCGCTCAGCTCGTTCACTTTCATAACTCAAGCTCGTTCCTTTCATAACTCAGCTCGTTCTCATTCTTAACTCAGCTCGTTCCTTTCATAACTCAGCTCGTTCACTTTCATAACTCAGCTCGTTCCCTAATAATTCACTTATCAGCTCGTTCACTTTCCTGCTCAGCTCGTTCTAATTCCTTAACTCTCAAGCTCGATTCACTTTCATAACTCAGCTCGTTCCTTTCATAACGCTCAGCTCGTTCTCATTCATAACTCAGCTCGTTCTAATTCGCCAACTCAACGCTCATTCCACATTGCATAACTCAGCTCGTTCTAATTCATGCTCAGCTCAAATTCACTTTTAACTCAGGCTCGTTTCACTTTCATAACTCAGCTCGGTTTCACTTTCACCTGCTCAAACCGTTCACTTTCTCGCACTCAGCTCGATTCCCGCACTTTCCTTAACTCAAGCTCGTTTCCTTTCCTGCTCAGCTCGTTTCACTTTTCCTTGCGCTCAGCTCGTTCACTTTCCTTAACTTTCAGCTCGTTCACTTTCATAACTAGCTCGTTCACTTTCATAACTCAGCTCGTTCACTTTCCTTAACTCAAAAGCTCGTTCACTTTCTAACCGCTCAGCTCGTTCACTTTCCATAACTCAGCTCGTTCACTTTCCTTAACTCAACTCGTTCACTTTCATAACTCAACTCGTTCACTTTCATAACTCCAAGCTCATTCACTTTCGCAACTCACAAGACAACTCCACGAGCAGCTCTTTGTTGATATACGCGTAGCTCGAGGAGAGGGAAAGACTGTGCCACAAGCGATGATGGCTGTTGGCTGCTGTATTGAAGCCCTAAATATATGACAGTATTACATGTTTTTATCATATTGACGCTTATATCGCGACTTTATCAAATTTTATAGATCAGTATATCGATCCTACACATAAGTGCATAAAAATAATCCAAGTTTCAGGTTGTATCTGGTTTTGCTGATGCATTGGACCCTAAATAAATTAATGTATAGAATATCTTAAGGATTTAAGTTTGCCGCCTCATCAGACCTCGACATACCTGGTAAGATCCGTTAAGAGACAAAGAAACTTGGAGCTCTTAAAATACAGATAAATGAGAAAAGAGGAAAATGTCGGAAGGAGAAATGTCAGAGGGAATATGTTCGGGAAGGAGGTATTATGTCAGGGGAATTTGTTCAGGGGAGGAAAATATCCAGAGGAGAAAAGGTCCGGGGAAAACTGTCCAGCACCCGATAATGACAGAACCAAGAGGAAGAGGTCGATAAATATAGATATAGATCGATCGATAGATAAATGAACAGAATAGATAGATAGATAGATGAATAGATAGATAGATGGATAGATGGAATGAATAAAGGCGGACGGAGAGAGAGAGAGAGAGAGAGAGAGAGAGAGAGAGAAGAGGTCATTTGGCCAATAATCAAGCAGTAATATGTTAGGCGTTTCGGGAACCAGGAGGAGGAGGAGGAGGAGGAGGAGGAAGATGGGAAGAAAGAGAAGGAGTAGTAAGAGGAAGAACAGAGAAGGAGAAGGAGGAGGAGGAGAAGGAGAGGAGAGAAGAAGAAGAGGAAGAGTAGGTGGAGGGAGAGGAAGAGAGGAGAGGAGAGGAAAGTGGCGGAAGAAGGAATACCAGGAAATAGAAGAAAGAGGAGATAATACAAGAGAGAAGAAAAGAAAGAGGAGATGGAGGAGGAGGAGGAGGAGAAGGAGGAGGAGATGGCTGTTTCTCTTCTTCCCTCCATTATTGCATTCCTTCCTTTCCTCCTTCCGTCGAGCACAAACTATAAAACTCAATCTCAATCAGTCTGTCTGTGTCTGTCTGTCTGCCCGTCTGCCTGTCTGTCTGTCTGATTGTCTGTTAATAAGTGTTTTCCAATCTTTGTTTCTCTGTCTTTTTCTTTCGTATGTTTTCATTTTCGCTCTTTCCTTCTTCCCCTCTTCCTCCTCCTCCTCCTCCTCCTCCTCCTCCTCCTCCTCCTCCACCTTCCCCCTTTTTTTTTTTCTACCCTCCCGTCTCCTCTTGTTCCCTTCCCTTTTCTCTTAAATTTCCCTCTTTAATTCTATCTCTTTCTTCCTCCCTCCTCCTTATCTCCTCTCCTCCTCCTCCTCTCCCTCCTCCTCCCTCCTCCTCTTTTTCTCTTCTCTTTTTCGTTATTTGTACTTTTAGTCTTTTTCTCTTTTCTCCCATTTCTCCTTCCCTCCTCATCCTCCTCCTCCTCCTCCCTCCTCCTTTCTCTCTTCTCAGATTTTCCCTCCTATTTTCTCCTTTGCTTCTCTCTCATCCTTCTCCCCCTATCCTTTCTTCCTCCTTTTCTTCTCTCTCCCTTTTCATTCAGGTGGCCCCATTTTTTTAATCTCTCCTCTTGTGTGCTGTCACTCCTCCTCCTCCTCCTCCTCCTCCCTCCCCTCCTCCCTTCCCCCATGCCAGGTAAGACGTCATCGCGCCGCGTCCAGGTTAATTACTTCAATTATTCAGGTCAATTATATTTCCTGCCTCCCCAAGGCTTCCAAGCGAGCAGTCTCTCAGGGGGAGGAGGGAAAGAAAGGGGAAGGAAGGAAGGAAGGAGGAAATAGATGGACGGAAGGAAAGGAAGGACAGGAGGAATGAATGGAACAAGGGAGGGAAGGAAGGGATGAAGGGAAGGAGAAAGAGGAGAGACGAGGGAGGAAAGGAAGGGAGGGAAGGAAAGGAAGGAAGGACGGAAAGGAGGGAAATGAATGGAGAAAGGAAGAGAAGGACGGAGGAATGGAAAAAGGAACTGAGGGAGGGGAAGGAACGAGGAGAGGAAGGAAGGGATGAAGGGAAGGAAAGAGAGGGAACCCCGAAGGAAGGAGAGGAAGGAAGGAAGGAAAAAGGAAGGAAGGAATGAAGTAAGTAAGGAAGGGAGGAAGGAAGGAAAGGAGGGAACGGGATGGATGAAAGCGAAGAAGGGAGGGAGGGAAGAAGGAAGGAGAGGAAGGAAGGGAAGAAGGGAAAAGCTGGGAGAGAAAAGAAGGAAAGAGGAAAATATAGGAGGAAGAAAAACAGCAGAGAGATTGAGGGAGAGGGAAGAGGGGAGAGAGAGAGGAGGGCAGGAAGTAGGAAAGAAGAGAAAAGGAAGAAAGGAAATCAAAGAAAGGAGAGAAGAAGAAAAAACAAGGAGGAGAAGGAAGGGGGAAGGAGGAGAGGCAATGGGAGAGATGGGGGGAGGGAAAGGAGAGGAAAGGAGGAGGAAACTAGGGAGGGAGGAGAGAGGAGGACCAGGGAGGAACGGAGAAAGGGAGGATGGGAGAGAAAAGAAGGAAAGGAAATGAAGGAAGGAAGAAGAAGGAAAGGAGGGAGAGGGAGAGAAAGGAAAACAGAAGATGGACGAATGGAGAGAAAAGAAGAAGGGAGAAAAGGGGGGAGGAAAGAAGTAGGAAAGAAGGAAGAGGGAAGGAAGAGGAGGAAAAGGGCAGAAGGAGGAAAGTTGGGAGAGAAGAAGAGGAAATGAAGTACGGAGGAAAGAAAGGAAGGAAGGAAGAAAAAAGAAGGGAGGAAAGTATAATGAAAAAGACTGAATGAAAGGAGAGAATG
>NC_066513.1:0-160000 GCF_024679095.1 Eriocheir sinensis
TCCTGGAAGCGGCGGAATTTCTACTGAAGCTGGTCGTCCCAGTACACGTGTCTTCCGGTTGGTTTCTTCAGTAACTCCCGGAAGGCGTTCATGATCGGCGCGGTGGCGAGGAAGGGGCGAGTTGGTTTACGAAGCCATACCACGATCTGATGTCCGTGATGGATGGCTTGCCCGGCATGTGGAAGCCCCTGACGTGGAAGGCTGACGGGCGTACGGGCGTGATCTTAAGTGTCTTCCTTTGTGAGAAAATAAGGATATATATTTTTCATGGCGGGCTTGGGGCAGATACTTAGCCTGTAACATAGTTTTCGTTTTCACGGCTAAAATAGATCTTTCCTGCACTAGTCTCATGTACCCACGTGTGCACGGGCGTGGAAGGCTAATGGGAGTAGGTGGAATTCGTAATTGGGTCATGTTCGATGTCGAAGAATGGGTAAATGGTGTCAGTAAATTGCGTGGTGATAATTAAAGGGGCGGGGCTAACGGTAATGGAGGGGGGCTAATGGGTGTAGGTGAAACTCGAAATGGATCATGTGGAGGTGTCAAATACTGGAATAATGGGGTCAGTAAATTGCGTGGTGATAATTAAAGGGGCGGGGTTTATGGTAATTGGGGGGGGGGGGCTAATGTGAGTAGGTGAAATTCGAAAATAGGTCATGTGAGGTGTCAAATACTGGGTAAATGGGGTCAGTAAATTCCGTGGTGATAATCAGAGGGGGCGGGGGTGAATGGTAATGGGGGGGGGGGGTGCCATTGGGTGTAGATGGAATTCGTAATTTGGTCATGTTCGGTGTCGAATAATGGGTAAATGGGGTCAGTAAATTGCGTGGTGATAATTAAAGAGGGCGGCGCTTAATGGTAATGGGGGGGGGGGGCTCATTGGGATGAGGTGTCATTCGTAATTTGGTCATTATCGGTGTCCAATAATGGGTAAATGGGGTCAGTAAATTGCGTGGTGATAATTAAAGGGGTGGGGCTAATGTTAATGGAGGGGCCAATGTGAGTAGGTGAAACTCGAAAATTGGTCATGTGAGGTGTCAAATACTGGGTTAATGGGGTCAGTAAATTGCATGGTGATAATCAGAGGGGGCAGGGGTTGATAGTAATGGAGGGGGCTAATGGGAGTAGGTGGAATTCGCAATTTGGTCATGTTCGGTGTCGAATAATGGGTAGATGGGGACAGTAAATTGCGTGGTGATAATTAAAGGGGCGGGGTTAATGGTAATGGGGCTAATGGGAGTATGTGAATTCATAATTAGGTCATGTTCGGTGTCGAGTAATGGGTAAATGGGGTCAGTAAATTGCGTGGTGATAATTAAAGGGTGCGGGATTTATGGTAATGGAGGGGCCCAATGGGTGCAAGTGAAACTCGAAAATAGGTCATGTTCGGTGTCGAATGATGGGTAATGGGGTCAGTAAATTGCGTGGTGACAATTAAAAAGGGCGGGGGTTAATGGTAATGGGGGGGGGGGGGCCATTTGCAGAAGGTGGAATTCGAAATTAGGTCATGTTCGGTGGCGAATAAGGTAAATAGGGTCAGTAAATTGCGTGCTGATAATTAAAAGGGCGGGGTTAACGGTAATGGGGGCTAATGGGAGTAGGTGTAATTCGTAATTACCACGGCCTGATCATGTGCTAGACTCATGATATGTATTCACCAAGGCCTGATCATGTACTAGACTCGTGATATGGATTCACCATGGCCCGATCATGTGCTAGACTCGTGGTATGAGTTCACCATGGCCTGATCATGTGCTGGACTCGTGATGTGTTCACCACGGCCTGATCATGTGCTAGACTCGTGATATGTGTTCACCACGGCCTGATCATGTGCTGGACTCGTGATATGTGTTCACCACGGCCTGATCATGTGCTGGACTCGTGATATGTGTTCACCACGGCCTGATCATGTGCTGGACTCATGATATGTAATCACCACGGCCTGATCATGTGCTAGACTCGTGATATGGATTCACCATGACCCGATCATGTGCTAGACTCGTGGTATAAGTTCACCACGGCCAGATCATGTGCTGGACTCTTTTATTCTGTTGTATTCTGTTGTATTCTCTTTTATTCTGTTGTATTCTGTTGTATTATCTTTTATTCTGTTGTATTCTGTTGTATTCTCTTTTATTCTGTTGTATTCTGTTGTATTATCTTTTATTCTGTTGTATTCTCTTTTATTCTGTTGTATTCTGTTGTATTATCTTTTATTCTGTTGTATTCTGTTGTATTCTCTTTTATTCTGTTGTATTCTGTTGTATTCTCTTTTATTCTGTTGTATTCTGTTGTATTCTTTTTTATTCTGTTGTATTCTGTTGTATTATCTTTTATTCTGTTGTATTCTGTTGTATTCTGTTGTATTCTCTTTTATTCTGTTGTATTCTGTTGTATTATCTTTTATTCTGTTGTATTCTCTTTTATTCTGTTGTATTCTGTTGTATTCTGTTGTATTCTCTTTTATTCTGTTGTATTCTCTTTTATTCTGTTGTATTCTGTTGTATTATCTTTTATTCTGTTGTATTCTCTTTTATTCTGTTGTATTATCTTTTATTCTGTTGTATTATCTTTTATTCTGTTGTATTCTGTTGTATTCTCTTTTATTCTGTTGTATTCTGTTGTATTATCTTTTATTCTGTTGTATTCTGTTGTATTCTCTTTTATTCTGTTGTATTCTGTTGTATTCTGTTGTATTCTCTTTTATTCTGTTGTATTCTGTTGTATTATCTTTTCTTCTGTTGTATTCTCTTTTATTCTGTTGTAATCTGTTGTATTATCTTTTATTCTGTTGTATTCTGTTGTATTCTGTTGTATTCTCTTTTATTCTGTTGTATTCTCTTTTATTCTGTTGTATTCTGTTGTATTATCTTTTATTCTGTTGTATTCTCTTTTATTCTGTTGTATTCTGTTGTATTATCTTTTATTCTGTTGTATTCTCTTTTATTCTGTTGTATTCTGTTGTATTCTCTTTTATTCTGTTGTATTCTGTTGTATTATCTTTTATTCTGTTGTATTCTGTTGTATTCTCTTTTATTCTGTTGTATTCTGTTGTATTATCTTTTATTCTGTTGTATTCTGTTGTATTCTCTTTTATTCTGTTGTATTCTGTTGTATTATCTTTTATTCTGTTGTATTCTGTTGTATTATCTTTTATTCTGTTGTATTCTCTTTTATTCTGTTGTATTCTGTTGTATTCTGTTGTATTCTCTTTTATTCTGTTGTATTCTGTTGTATTCTCTTTTATTCTGTTGTATTCTGTTGTATTCTCTTTTATTCTGTTGTATTCTGTTGTATTCTCTTTTATTCTGTTGTATTCTGTTGTATTCTCTTTTATTCTGTTGTATTCTCTTTTATTCTCTTGTATTTTGTTGTATTCTCTTTTATTCTGTTGTATTCTGTTGTATTCTGTTGTATTATCTTTTATTCTGTTGTATTCTGTTGTATTCTCTTTTATTCTGTTGTATTCTCTTTTATTCTGTTGTATTCTGTTGTATTCTCTTTTATTCTGTTGTATTCTGTTGTATTATCTTTTATTCTGTTGTATTCTGTTGTATTATCTTTTATTCTGTTGTATTCTGTTGTATTCTCTTTTATTCTGTTGTTTTCTCTTTTATTCTGTTGTATTCTGTTGTATTCTCTTTTATTCTGTTGTATTCTGTTGTATTCTCTTTTATTATGTTGTATTCTGTTGTATTCTGTTGTATTCTCTTTTATTCTGTTGTATTCTGTTGTATTCTGTTGTATTCTCTTTTATTCTGTTGTATTCTGTTGTATTCTCTTTTATTCTGTTGTATTCTGTTGTATTATCTTTTATTCTGTTGTATTCTGTTGTATTCTCTTTTATTCTGTTGTATTCTGTTGTATTCTCTTTTATTCTGTTGTATTCTCTTTTATTCTGTTGTATTCTGTTGTATTATCTTTTATTCTGTTTTATTCTCTTTTATTCTGTTGTATTCTGTTGTATTTTCTTTTATTCTGTTATATTCTGTTGTATTCTCTTTTATTCTGTTGTATTCGCTTTTATTCTGTTGTATTCTCTTTTATTCTGTTGTATTCTGTTGTATTCTGTTGTATTCTCTTTTATTCTGTTGTATTCTGTTGTATTCTCTTTTATTCTGTTGTATTCTGTTGTATTCTCTTTTATTCTGTTGTATTCTGTTGTATTATCTTTTATTCTGTTGTATTCTGTTGTATTCTGTTGTATTCTCTTTTATTCTGTTGTATTCTGTTGTATTATCTTTTATTCTGTTGTATTCTGTTGTATTCTCTTATATTCTGTTGTATTCTGTTGTATTATCTTTTATTCTGTTGTATTCTGTTGTATTCTCTTTTATTCTGTTGTATTCTGTTGTATTATCTTTTATTCTGTTGTATTCTGTTGTATTCTCTTTTATTCTGTTGTATTCTGTTGTATTCTCTTTTATTCTGTTGTATTCTGTTGTATTATCTTTTATTATGTTGTATTCTCTTTTATTCTGTTGTATTCTGTTGTATTCTCTTTTATTCTGTTGTATTCTCTTTTATTCTGTTGTATTCTGTTGTATTATCTTTTATTCTGTTGTATTCTGTTGTATTATCTTTTATTCTGTTGTATTCTCTTTTATTCTGTTGTATTCTCTTTTATTCTGTTGTATTCTGTTGTATTATCTTTTATTCTGTTGTATTCTGTTGTATTCTCTTTTATTCTGTTGTATTCTGTTGTATTATCTTTTATTCTGTTGTATTCTGTTGTATTCTCTTTTATTCTGTTGTATTCTGTTGTATTATCTTTTATTCTGTTGTATTCTCTTTTATTCTGTTGTATTCTGTTGTATTCTCTTTTATTCTGTTGTATTATCTTGTATTCTGTTGTATTCTGTTGTATTATCTTTTATTCTGTTGTATTCTCTTTTATTCTGTTGTATTCTGTTGTATTCTCTTTTATTCTGTTGTATTCCTTTGTATTATCTTTTATTCTGTTGTATTCTGTTGTATTCTCTTTTATTCTGTTGTATTCTCTTTTATTCTGTTGTATTCTGTTGTATTATCTTTTATTCTGTTGTATTCTGTTGTATTCTGTTGTATTCTCTTTTATTCTGTTGTATTCTGTTGTATTCTGTTGTATTCTGTTGTATTCTCTTTTATTCTGTTGTATTCTGTTGTATTCTCTTTTATTCTGTTGTATTCTGTTGTATTCTCTTTTATTCTGTTGTATTCTGTTGTGTTCTCTTTTATTCTGTTGTATTCTGTTGTATTCTCTTTTATTCTGTTGTATTCTGTAGTATTATCTTTTATTCTGTTGTATTCTCTTTTATTCTGTTGTATTCTGTTGTATTCTCTTTTATTCTGTTGTATTCTGTTGTATTATCTTTTATTCTGTTGTATTCTGTTGTATTCTCTTTTATTCTGTTGTATTCTGTTGTATTCTCTTTTATTCTGTTGTATTCTGTTGTATTCTGTTGTATTCTCTTTTATTCTGTTGTATTCTGTTGTATTCTGTTGTATTCTCTTTTATTCTGTTGTATTCTGTTGTATTCTCTTTTATTCTGTTGTATTCTGTTGTATTATCTTTTATTCTGTTGTATTCTGTTGTATTCTCTTTTATTCTGTTGTATTCTGTTGTATTATCTTTTATTCTGTTGTATTCTCTTTTATTCTGTTGTATTCTGTTGTATTCTCTTTTATTCTGTTGTATTCTCTTTTATTCTGTTGTATTCTGTTGTATTCTCTTTTATTCTGTTGTATTCTGTTGTATTCTCTTTATTCTGTTGTATTCTGTTGTATTCTCTTTTATTCTGTTGTATTCTGTTGTATTCTCTTTTATTCTGTTGTATTCTGTTGTATTCTGTTGTATTCTCTTTTATTCTGTTGTATTCTGTTGTATTCTGTTGTATTCTCTTTTATTCTGTTGTATTCTGTTGTATTCTCTTTTATTCTGTTGTATTCTGTTGTATTCTCTTTTATTCTGTTGTATTCTGTTGTATTCTCTTTTATTCTGTTGTATTCTGTTGTATTATCTTTTATTCTGTTGTATTCTGTTGTATTCTCTTTTATTCTGTTGTATTCTGTTGTATTCTCTTTTATTCTGTTGTATTCTCTTTTATTCTGTTGTATTCTGTTGTATTATCTTTTATTCTGTTGTATTCTCTATTATTCTGTTGTATTCTCTTTTATTCTGTTGTATTCTGTTGTATTCTCTTTTATTCTGTTGTATTCTGTTGTATTATCTTTTATTCTGTTGTATTCTCTTTTATTCTGTTGTATTCTGTTGTATTCTCTTTTATTCTGTTGTATTCTGTTGTATTCTCTTTTATTCTGTTGTATTCTGTTGTATTATATTTTATTCTGTTGTATTCTCTTTTATTCTGTTGTATTCTGTTGTATTCTCTTTTATTCTGTTGTATTCTGTTGTATTCTCTTTTATTCTGTTGTATTCTGTTGTATTCTCTTTTATTCTGTTGTATTCTGTTGTATTCTCTTTTATTCTGTTGTATTCTGTTGTATTATCTTTTATTCTGTTGTATTCTGTTGTATTCTCTTTTATTCTGATGTATTCTGTTGTATTCTCTTTTATTCTGTTGTATTCTGTTGTATTCTCTTTTATTCTGTTGTATTCTTTTGTATTCTCTTTTATTCTGTTGTATTCTGTTGTATTCTCTTTTATTCTGTTGTATTCTGTTGTATTATCTTTTATTCTGTTGTATTCTGTTGTATTCTCTTTTATTCTGTTGTATTCTGTTCTATTCTGTTGTATTCTCTTTTATTCTGTTGTATTCTGTTGTATTATCTTTTCTTCTGTTGTATTCTCTTTTATTCTGTTGTAATCTGTTGTATTATCTTTTATTCTGTTGTATTCTGTTGTATTCTGTTGTATTCTCTTTTATTCTGTTGTATTCTCTTTTATTCTGTTGTATTCTGTTGTATTATCTTTTATTCTGTTGTATTCTCTTTTATTCTGTTGTATTCTGTTGTATTATCTTTTATTCTGTTGTATTCTCTTTTATTCTGTTGTATTCTGTTGTATTCTCTTTTATTCTGTTGTATTCTGTTGTATTATCTTTTATTCTGTTGTATTCTGTTGTATTCTCTTTTATTCTGTTGTATTCTGTTGTATTATCTTTTATTCTGTTGTATTCTGTTGTATTCTCTTTTATTCTGTTGTATTCTGTTGTATTATCTTTTATTCTGTTGTATTCTGTTGTATTCTCTTTTATTCTGTTGTATTCTCTTTTATTCTGTTGTATTCTGTTGTATTCTCTTTTATTCTGTTGTATTCTTTTGTATTCTCTTTTATTCTGTTGTATTCTGTTGTATTCTCTTTTATTCTGTTGTATTCTGTTGTATTCTCTTTTATTCTGTTGTATTCTGTTGTATTCTCTTTTATTCTGTTGTATTCTGTTGTATTCTCTTTTATTCTCTTGTATTTTGTTGTATTCTCTTTTATTCTGTTGTATTCTGTTGTATTCTGTTGTATTATCTTTTATTCTGTTGTATTCTGTTGTATTCTCTTTTATTCTGTTGTATTCTCTTTTATTCTGTTGTATTCTGTTGTATTCTCTTTTATTCTGTTGTATTCTGTTGTATTATCTTTTATTCTGTTGTATTCTGTTGTATTATCTTTTATTCTGTTGTATTCTGTTGTATTCTCTTTTATTCTGTTGTTTTCTCTTTTATTCTGTTGTATTCTGTTGTATTCTCTTTTATTCTGTTGTATTCTGTTGTATTCTCTTTTATTATGTTGTATTCTGTTGTATTCTGTTGTATTCTCTTTTATTCTGTTGTATTCTGTTGTATTCTGTTGTATTCTCTTTTATTCTGTTGTATTCTGTTGTATTCTCTTTTATTCTGTTGTATTCTGTTGTATTATATTTTATTCTGTTGTATTCTGTTGTATTCTCTTTTATTCTGTTGTATTCTGTTGTATTCTCTTTTATTCTGTTGTATTCTCTTTTATTCTGTTGTATTCTGTTGTATTATCTTTTATTCTGTTTTATTCTCTTTTATTCTGTTGTATTCTGTTGTATTCTCTTTTATTCTGTTGTATTCTGTTGTATTCTCTTTTATTCTGTTGTATTCTCTTATTCTGTTGTATTCTCTTTTATTCTGTTGTATTCTGTTGTATTCTGTTGTATTCTCTTTTATTCTGTTGTATTCTGTTGTATTCTCTTTTATTCTGTTGTATTCTGTTGTATTCTCTTTTATTCTGTTGTATTCTGTTGTATTATCTTTTATTCTGTTGTATTCTGTTGTATTCTGTTGTATTCTCTTTTATTCTGTTGTATTCTGTTGTATTATCTTTTATTCTGTTGTATTCTGTTGTATTCTCTTTTATTCTGTTGTATTCTGTTGTATTATCTTTTATTCTGTTGTATTCTGTTGTATTCTCTTTTATTCTGTTGTATTCTGTTGTATTATCTTTTATTCTGTTGTATTCTGTTGTATTCTCTTTTATTCTGTTGTATTCTGTTGTATTCTCTTTTATTCTGTTGTATTCTGTTGTATTATCTTTTATTATGTTGTATTCTCTTTTATTCTGTTGTATTCTGTTGTATTCTCTTTTATTCTGTTGTATTCTGTTGTATTCTCTTTTATTCTGTTGTATTCTGTTGTATTATCTTTTATTCTGTTGTATTCTGTTGTATTATCTTTTATTCTGTTGTATTCTCTTTTATTCTGTTGTATTCTCTTTTATTCTGTTGTATTCTGTTGTATTATCTTTTATTCTGTTGTATTCTGTTGTATTCTCTTTTATTCTGTTGTATTCTGTTGTATTATCTTTTATTCTGTTGTATTCTCTTTTATTCTGTTGTATTCTGTTGTATTATCTTTTATTCTGTTGTATTCTCTTTTATTCTGTTGTATTCTGTTGTATTCTCTTTTATTCTGTTGTATTATCTTGTATTCTGTTGTATTCTGTTGTATTATCTTTTATTCTGTTGTATTCTCTTTTATTCTGTTGTATTCTGTTGTATTCTCTTTTATTCTGTTGTATTCCTTTGTATTATCTTTTATTCTGTTGTATTCTGTTGTATTCTCTTTTATTCTGTTGTATTCTCTTTTATTCTGTTGTATTCTGTTGTATTATCTTTTATTCTGTTGTATTCTGTTGTATTCTGTTGTATTCTCTTTTATTCTGTTGTATTCTGTTGTATTCTGTTGTATTCTGTTGTATTCTCTTTTATTCTGTTGTATTCTGTTGTATTCTCTTTTATTCTGTTGTATTCTGTTGTATTCTCTTTTATTCTGTTGTATTCTGTTGTATTCTCTTTTATTCTGTTGTATTCTGTTGTATTCTCTTTTATTCTGTTGTATTCTGTAGTATTATCTTTTATTCTGTTGTATTCTCTTTTATTCTGTTGTATTCTGTTGTATTCTCTTTTATTCTGTTGTATTCTGTTGTATTATCTTTTATTCTGTTGTATTCTGTTGTATTCTCTTTTATTCTGTTGTATTCTGTTGTATTCTCTTTTATTCTGTTGTATTCTGTTGTATTCTCTTTTATTCTGTTGTATTCTGTTGTATTCTGTTGTATTCTCTTTTATTCTGTTGTATTCTGTTGTATTCTCTTTTATTCTGTTGTATTCTGTTGTATTATCTTTTATTCTGTTGTATTCTGTTGTATTCTCTTTTATTCTGTTGTATTCTGTTGTATTATCTTTTATTCTGTTGTATTCTCTTTTATTCTGTTGTATTCTGTTGTATTCTCTTTTATTCTGTTGTATTCTCTTTTATTCTGTTGTATTCTGTTGTATTCTCTTTTATTCTGTTGTATTCTGTTGTATTCTCTTTTATTCTGTTGTATTCTGTTGTATTCTGTTGTATTCTCTTTTATTCTGTTGTATTCTGTTGTATTCTCTTTTATTCTGTTGTATTCTGTTGTATTCTGTTGTATTCTCTTTTATTCTGTTGTATTCTGTTGTATTCTGTTGTATTCTCTTTTATTCTGTTGTATTCTGTTGTATTCTCTTTTATTCTGTTGTATTCTGTTGTATTCTCTTTTATTCTGTTGTATTCTGTTGTATTCTCTTTTATTCTGTTGTATTCTGTTGTATTATCTTTTATTCTGTTGTATTCTGTTGTATTCTCTTTTATTCTGTTGTATTCTGTTGTATTCTCTTTTATTCTGTTGTATTCTCTTTTATTCTGTTGTATTCTGTTGTATTATCTTTTATTCTGTTGTATTATGTTGTATTCTCTTTTATTCTGTTGTATTCTGTTGTATTCTCTTTTATTCTGTTGTATTCTGTTGTATTATCTTTTATTCTGTTGTATTCTCTTTTATTCTGTTGTATTCTGTTGTATTCTCTTTTATTCTGTTGTATTCTGTTGTATTCTCTTTTATTCTGTTGTATTCTGTTGTATTATATTTTATTCTGTTGTATTCTCTTTTATTCTGTTGTATTCTGTTGTATTCTCTTTTATTCTGTTGTATTCTGTTGTATTCTCTTTTATTCTGTTGTATTCTGTTGTATTCTCTTTTATTCTGTTGTATTCTGTTGTATTCTCTTTTATTCTGTTGTATTCTGTTGTATTATCTTTTATTCTGTTGTATTCTGTTGTATTCTCTTTTATTCTGTTGTATTCTGTTGTATTCTCTTTTATTCTGTTGTATTCTGTTGTATTCTCTTTTATTCTGTTGTATTCTTTTGTATTCTCTTTTATTCTGTTGTATTCTGTTGTATTCTCTTTTATTCTGTTGTATTCTGTTGTATTCTCTTTTATTCTGTTGTATTCTGTTGTATTCTCTTTTATTCTGTTGTATTCTGTTGTATTCTGTTGTATTCTCTTTTATTCTGTTGTATTCTGTTGTATTCTCTTTTATTCTGTTGTATTATCTTTTATTCTGTTGTATTCTGTTGTATTATCTTTTATTCTGTTGTATTCTCTTTTATTCTGTTGTATTCTCTTTTATTCTGTTGTATTCTGTTGTATTCTCTTTTATTCTGTTGTATTCTGTTGTATTATCTTTTATTCTGTTGTATTCTCTTTTATTCTCTTGTATTCTGTTGTATTCTCTTTTATTCTGTTGTATTCTGTTGTATTCTCTTTTATTCTGTTGTATTCTGTTGTATTATCTTTTATTCTGTTGTATTCTGTTGTATTATCTTTTATTCTGTTGTATTCTCTTTAATTCTGTTGTATTCTCTTTTATTCTGTTGTATTCTGTTGTATTATCTTTTATTCTGTTGTATTCTGTTGTATTCTCTTTTATTCTGTTGTATTCTGTTGTATTATCTTTTATTCTGTTGTATTCTGTTGTATTCTCTTTTATTCTGTTGTATTCTGTTGTATTATCTTTTATTCTGTTGTATTCTCTTTTATTCTGTTGTATTCTGTTGTATTCTCTTTTATTCTGTTGTATTATCTTGTATTCTGTTGTATTCTGTTGTATTATCTTTTATTCTGTTGTATTCTCTTTTATTCTGTTGTATTCTGTTGTATTCTCTTTTATTCTGTTGTATTCCTTTGTATTATCTTTTATTCTGTTGTATTCTATTGTATTCTCTTTTATTCTTGTATTATCTTTTATTCTGTTGTATTCTGTTGTATTATCTTTTATTCTGTTGTATTCTGTTGTATTCTGTTGTATTCTCTTTTATTCTGTTGTATTCTGTTGTATTCTGTTGTATTCTGTTGTATTCTCTTTTATTCTGTTGTATTCTGTTGTATTCTCTTTTATTCTGTTGTATTCTGTTGTATTCTCTTTTATTCTGTTGTATTCTGTTGTGTTCTCTTTTATTCTGTTGTATTCTGTTGTATTCTCTTTTATTCTGTTGTATTCTGTAGTATTATCTTTTATTCTGTTGTATTCTCTTTTATTCTGTTGTATTCTGTTGTATTCTCTTTTATTCTGTTGTATTCTGTTGTATTATCTTTTATTCTGTTGTATTCTGTTGTATTCTCTTTTATTCTGTTGTATTCTGTTGTATTCTCTTTTATTCTGTTGTATTCTGTTGTATTCTGTTGTATTCTCTTTTATTCTGTTGTATTCTGTTGTATTCTGTTGTATTCTCTTTTATTCTGTTGTATTCTGTTGTATTCTCTTTTATTCTGTTGTATTCTGTTGTATTATCTTTTATTCTGTTGTATTCTGTTGTATTCTCTTTTATTCTGTTGTATTCTGTTGTATTATCTTTTATTCTGTTGTATTCTCTTTTATTCTGTTGTATTCTGTTGTATTCTCTTTTATTCTGTTGTATTCTCTTTTATTCTGTTGTATTCTGTTGTATTCTCTTTTATTCTGTTGTATTCTGTTGTATTCTCTTTTATTCTGTTGTATTCTGTTGTATTCTGTTGTATTCTCTTTTATTCTGTTGTATTCTGTTGTATTCTCTTTTATTCTGTTGTATTCTGTTGTATTCTGTTGTATTCTCTTTTATTCTGTTGTATTCTGTTGTATTCTCTTTTATTCTGTTGTATTCTGTTGTATTCTCTTTTATTCTGTTGTATTCTGTTGTATTCTCTTTTATTCTGTTGTATTCTGTTGTATTCTCTTTTATTCTGTTGTATTCTGTTGTATTATCTTTTATTCTGTTGTATTCTGTTGTATTCTCTTTTATTCTGTTGTATTCTGTTGTATTCTCTTTTATTCTGTTGTATTCTCTTTTATTCTGTTGTATTCTGTTGTATTATCTTTTATTCTGTTGTATTCTCTATTATTCTGTTGTATTCTCTTTTATTCTGTTGTATTCTGTTGTATTCTCTTTTATTCTGTTGTATTCTGTTGTATTATCTTTTATTCTGTTGTATTCTCTTTTATTCTGTTGTATTCTGTTGTATTCTCTTTTATTCTGTTGTATTCTGTTGTATTCTCTTTTATTCTGTTGTATTCTGTTGTATTATATTTTATTCTGTTGTATTCTCTTTTATTCTGTTGTATTCTGTTGTATTCTCTTTTATTCTGTTGTATTCTGTTGTATTCTCTTTTATTCTGTTGTATTCTGTTGTATTCTCTTTTATTCTGTTGTATTCTGTTGTATTCTCTTTTATTCTGTTGTATTCTCTTTTATTCTGTTGTATTCTGTTGTATTCTCTTTTATTCTGTTGTATTCTGTTGTATTCTCTTTTATTCTGTTGTATTCTGTTGTATTCTCTTTTATTCTGTTGTATTCTTTTGTATTCTCTTTTATTCTGTTGTATTCTGTTGTATTCTCTTTTATTCTGTTGTATTCTGTTGTATTCTCTTTTATTCTGTTGTATTCTGTTGTATTATCTTTTATTCTGTTGTATTCTGTTGTATTCTGTTGTATTCTCTTTTATTCTGTTGTATTCTGTTGTATTCTCTTTTTTTCTGTTGTATTATCTTTTATTCTGTTGTATTCTGTTGTATTATCTTTTATTCTGTTGTATTCTCTTTTATTCTGTTGTATTCTCTTTTATTCTGTTGTATTCTGTTGTATTCTCTTTTATTCTGTTGTATTCTGTTGTATTATCTTTTATTCTGTTGTATTCTGTTGTATTCTCTTTTATTCTGTTGTATTATCTTTTATTCTGTTGTATTCTCTTTTATTCTGTTGTATTCTGTTGTATTCTGTTGTATTATCTTTTATTCTGTTGTATTCTGTTGTATTCTCTTTTATTCTGTTGTATTCTGTTGTATTCTCTTTTATTCTGTTGTATTCTGTTGTATTCTGTTGTATTCTGTTGTATTCTCTTTTATTCTGTTGTATTCTGTTGTATTCTCTTTTATTCTGTTGTATTATCTTTTATTATGTTGTATTCTGTTGTATTCTCTTTTATTCTGTTGTATTCTCTTTTATTCTGTTGTATTCTGTTGTATTATCTTTTAGTCTGTTGTATTCTGTTGTATTCTCTTTTATTCTGTTGTATTCTGTTGTATTATCTTTTATTCTGTTGTATTCTGTTGTATTCTGTTGTATTCTCTTTTATTCTGTTGTATTCTCTTTTATTCTGTTGTATTCTGTTCTATTCTCTTTTATTCTGTTGTATTCTGTTGGTATTCTCTTTTATTCTGTTGTATTCTGTTGTATTCTCTTTTATTCTGTTGTATTCTGTTGTATTATCTTTTATTCTGTTGTATTCTCTTTTATTCTGTTGTATTCTGTTGTATTCTCTTTTATTCTGTTGTATTCTGTTGTATTCTCTTTTATTCTGTTGTATTCTCTTTTATTCTGTTGTATTATCTTTTATTCTGTTGTATTCTCTTTTATTCTGTTGTATTCTGTTGTATTCTCTTTTATTCTGTTGTATTCTGTTGTATTATCTTTTATTCTGTTGTATTCTGTTGTTTTCTCTTTTATTCTGTTGTATTCTGTTGTATTCTCTTTTATTCTGTTGTATTCTGTTGTATTCTCTTTTATTCTGTTGTATTCTGTTGTATTATCTTTTATTCTGTTGTATTCTGTTGTATTATCTTTTATTCTGTTGTATTCTGTTGTATTCTGTTGTATTCTCTTTTATTCTGTTGTATTCTCTTTTATTCTGTTGTATTCTGTTGTATTCTCTTTTATTCTGTTGTATTCTCTTTTATTCTGTTGTATTCTGTTGTATTATCTTTTATTCTGTTGTATTCTGTTGTATTCTCTTTTATTCTGTTGTATTCTCTTTTATTCTGTTGTATTCTGTTGTATTCTCTTTTATTCTGTTGTATTCTGTTGTATTCTCTTTTATTCTGTTGTATTCTGTTGTATTCTCTTTTATTCTGTTGTATTCTGTTGTATTCTCTTTTATTCTGTTGTATTCTGTTGTATTATCTTTTATTCTGTTGTATTCTGTTGTATTATCTTTTATTCTGTTGTATTCTGTTGTATTATCTTTTATTCTGTTGTATTATCTTTTATTCTGTTGTATTCTGTTGTATTATCTTTTATTCTGTTGTATTCTGTTGTATTATCTTTTATTCTGTTGTATTCTCTTTTATTCTGTTGTATTCTGTTGTATTCTCTTTTATTCTTTTGTATTCTCTTTTATTCTGTTGTATTCTGTTGTATTCTCTTTTATTCTGTTGTATTCCTTTGTATTCTGTTGTATTATCTTTTATTCTGTTGTATTCTGTTGTATTATCTTTTATTCTGTTGTATTCTGTTGTATTATCTTTTATTCTGTTGTATTCTTTTGTATTCTCTTTTATTCTGTTGTATTCTGTTGTATTCTCTTTTATTCTGTTGTATTCCTTTTATTCTGTTGTATTCTGTTGTATTCTGTTGTATTCTCTTTTATTCTGTTGTATTCTGTTGTATTCTCTTTTATTCTGTTGTATTCTGTTGTATTATCTTTTATTCTGTTGTATTCTGTTGTATTCTCTTTTATTCTGTTGTATTCTGTTGTATTATCTTTTATTCTGTTGTATTCTCTTGTATTCTGTTGTATTATCTTTTATTCTGTTGTATTCTCTTTTATTCTGTTGTATTATCTTTTATTCTGTTGTATTCTGTTGTATTCTCTTTTATTCTGTTGTATTCTCTTTTATTCTGTTGTATTCTGTTGTATTCTCTTTTATTCTGTTGTATTCTGTTGTATTATCTTTTATTCTGTTGTATTCTGTTGTATTCTCTTTTATTCTGTTGTATTCTGTTGTATTCTCTTTTATTCTGTTGTATTCTGTTGTATTCTCTTTTATTCTGTTGTATTCTGTTGTATTCTCTTTTATTCTGTTGTATTCTCTTTTATTCTGTTGTATTCTCTTTTATTCTGTTGTATTCTGTTGTATTCTCTTTTATTCTGTTGTATTCTCTTTTATTCTGTTGTATTCTCTTTTATTCTGTTGTATTCTGTTGTTTTCTCTTTTATTCTGTTGTATTCTGTTGTATTCTCTTTTATTCTGTTGTATTCTCTTTTATTCTGTTGTATTCTGTTGTATTCTCTTTTATTCTGTTGTATTCTGTTGTATTCTCTTTTATTCTGTTGTATTCTCTTTTATTCTGTTGTATTCTGTTGTATTCTCTTTTATTCTGTTGTATTCTGTTGTATTCTCTTTTATTCTGTTGTATTCTGTTGTATTATCTTTTATTCTGTTGTATTCTTGTGTATTCTGTTGTATTCTCTTTTATTCTGTTGTATTCTGTTGTATTATCTTTTATTCTGTTGTATTCTGTTGTATTATCTTTTATTCTGTTGTATTCTGTTGTATTCTCTTTTATTCTGTTGTATTCATTTGTATTCTGTTGTATTATCTTTTATTCTGTTGTATTCTGTTGTATTCTGTTGTATTATCTTTTATTCATTTGTATTCTGTTGTATTCTCTTTTATTCTGTTGTATTCTGTTGTATTCTCTTTTATTCTGTTGTGTTCTGTTGTATTCTGTTGTATTCTGTTGTATTCTCTTTTATTCTGTTGTATTCTGTTGTATTATCTTTTATTCTGTTGTATTCTCTTTTATTCTGTTGTATTCTGTTGTATTATCTCTTATTCTGTTGTATTCTGTTGTATTCTCTTTTATTCTGTTGTATTCTCTTTTATTCTGTTGTATTCTGTTGTATTCTCTTTTATTCTGTTGTATTCTGTTGTATTCTCTTTTATTCTGTTGTATTCTGTTGTATTATCTTTTATTCTGTTGTATTCTCTTTTATTCTGTTGTATTCTGTTGTATTCTCTTTTATTCTGTTGTATTCTGTTGTATTCTCTTTTATTCTGTTGTATTCAATTGCATTCTCTTTTATTCTGTTGTATTCTGTTGTATTCTCTTTTATTATGTTGTATTCTGTTGTATTCTCTTTTATTCTGTTGTATTCTGTTGTATTATCTTTTATTCTGTTGTATTCTCTTTTATTCTGTTGTATTCTCTTTTATTCTGTTGTATTCTCTTTTATTCTGTTGTATTCTGTTGTATTCTCTTTTATTCTGTTTTATTCTGTTGTATTCTGTTGTATTCTCTTTTATTCTGTTGTATTCTGTTGTATTCTCTTTTATTCTGTTGTATTCTGTTGTATTCTCTTTTATTCTGTTGTATTCTGTTTTGTTCTGTTGTATTCTGTTGTATTCTCTTTTATTCTGTTGTATTCTGTTGTATTCTCTTTTATTCTGTTGTATTCTGTTGTATTCTCTTTTATTCTGTTGTATTCTGTTGTATTCTCTTTTATTCTGTTGTATTCTGTTGTATTCTCTTTTATTCTGTTGTATTCTGTTGTATTATCTTTTATTCTGTTGTATTCTGTTGTATTCTGTTGTATTATCTTTTATTCTGTTGTATTCTGTTGTATTATCTTTTATTCTGTTGTATTCTGTTGTATTATCTTTTATTCTGTTGTATTCTGTTGTATTATCTTTTATTCTGTTGTATTATCTTTTATTCTGTTGTATTCTGTAGTATTCTCTTTTATTCTGTTGTATTCTGTTGTATTCTCTTTTATTCTGTTGTATTCTCTTTTATTCTGTTGTATTCTGTTGTATTCTCTTTTATTCTGTTGTATTCTGTTGTATTCTGTTGTATTATCTTTTATTCTGTTGTATTCTGTTGTATTATCTTTTATTCTGTTGTATTCTCTTTTATTCTGTTGTATTCTGTTGTATTATCTTTTATTCTGTTGTATTCTGTTGTATTCTCTTTTATTCTGTTGTATTCTGTTGTATTCTCTTTTATTCTGTTGTATTCTGTTGTATTCTCTTTTATTCTGTTGTATTCTGTTGTATTATCTTTTATTCTGTTGTATTCTGTTGTATTCTCTTTTATTCTGTTGTATTCTGTTGTATTATCTTTTATTCTGTTGTATTCTGTTGTATTCTCTTTTATTCTGTTGTATTTAGCTTTTATTCTGTTGTATTCTGTTGTATTCTCTTTTATTCTGTTGTATTCTCTTTTATTCTGTTGTATTCTGTTGTATTCTCTTTTATTCTGTTGTATTCTGTTGTATTCTCTTTTATACTGTTGTATTCTGTTGTATTCTCTTTTATTCTGTTGTATTCTGTTGTATTCTCTTTTATTCTGTTGTATTCTGTTGTATTCTCTTTTATTCTGTTGTATTCTGTTGTATTCTCTTTTATTCTGTTGTATTCTGTTGTATTCTCTTTTATTCTGTTGTATTCTCTTTTATTCTGTTGTATTCTGTTGTATTCTCTTTTATTCTGTTGTATTCTCTTTTATTCTGTTGTATTATGTTGTATTCTCTTTTATTCTGTTGTATTCTGTTGTATTCTCTTTTATTCTGTTGTATTCTCTTTTATTCTGTTGTATTCTGTTGTATTCTCTTTTATTCTGTTGTATTCTGTTGTATTCTCTTTTATTCTGTTGTATTCTGTTGTATTCTGTTGTATTATCTTTTATTCTGTTGTATTCTGTTGTATTCTCTTTTATTCTGTTGTATTCTGTTGTATTATCTTTTATTCTGTTGTATTCTGTTGTATTCTCTTTTATTCTGTTGTATTCTCTTTTATTCTGTTGTATTCTCTTTTATTCTGTTGTATTCTGTTGTATTCTCTTTTATTCTGTTGTATTCTGTTGTATTCTGTTGTATTCTTTTGTATTCTCTTTTATTCTGTTGTATTCTGTTGTATTATCTTTTATTCTGTTGTATTCTGTTGTATTCTCTTTTATTCTGTTGTATTCTGTTGTATTATCTTTTATTCTGTTGTATTCTGTTGTATTCTGTTGTATTCTCTTTTATTCTGTTGTATTCTGTTGTATTATCTTTTTTTCTGTTGTATTCTCTTTTATTCTGTTGTATTCTGTTGTATTATCTTTTATTCTGTTGTATTCTGTTGTATTCTCTTTTATTCTGTTGTATTCTCTTTGTTTTTCTGTTGTTTTCTTATGTTTTCTGTTGTTTTTCTTTTGCTTTCTGTTGTTTTTCTGTTTTCTTTTGTTTTATGTTGTTTTTCTGTTATTTTCTGTTGTTTTCTGTTGTTTTCGGTTGTTTTCTTTTGTTTGTGTTGTTTTTCTTTTGCTTGCTGTTGTTTTTCTGTTGTTTTCCGTTATTTTTCTGTTGTTTTCTGTTGTTTCTAATCTTTTCTGTTGTTTTTCTGTTGTTTTCCGTAATTTTTCTGTTGTTTTCTGTTGTTTTCCATTATTTTCTGTTGTTTTTCTGTTGTTTTCTAATGTTTTCTGTTGTTTTTCTGTTGTTTTCTGTTCTTTTCTTTTGTTTTTTGTTGTTTCTGTTTTTTCTTTTGTTTCCTGTTTTCTTTTTGTTTCCTGTTGTTTCTTGTTGTTTTTCTGTTGTTTCCATTGTTTTCTGTTGTTTTTCTGTTGTTCTCTGTTGTTTCCTGTTGTTTCCTGTTTTTCTGTTCTATTCTGTTGTATTCTGTATTTTAATGTATTCTGTTCTATTCCGTTGTTTTTCTGTTGTTTCCTGTTGTTTCTTGTTGTTTTTCTGTTGTTTCCATTTTTCTGTTGTTTTCTGTTGTTTCCTGTTTTCTGTTCTATTCTGTTGTATTCTATTTGTATTTTAATGTATTATATTTCTATTCCGTTGTTTTTGTTGTATTCTGTTGTATTCTGTTGTATTTTAATGTATTATTATTCCGTTGTTTTTGTTGTTGTATTCTGTTGTATTCTGTTGTATTTTAATGTATTATATTTCTATTCCGTTGTTTTTTGTTGTATTCTGTTGTATTTTAATGTATTCTGTTGTCTATTCTGTTGTATTCCAGTGGTGTATCAGAATTGTACGTTTAGAAATAAGGGACGTTTATGCATTTTTTTCATTGACTTGGAAAAAACACAAACGTTTGCTTAATTATGGACGAACGGCTTCGAGTTGCCTCGTGCAATATCAGGTAATGTGGCCTAAATACTGACCACTGGGGGGCGTGGACTATTACAACATAATTTAGAGGTGTGCCGGCAGGTGTGAGGTGCCAGGTCAGGTGTGCCAGCGTTAGTTACCCCGTTAGGAGCTATTCTAACACCCGCGTCATCGGGGGCCGCCGGACCTGAGCCCAGTCCCGTACAGACAGTTTTTCTTACGCTGTGTCACTAATTATCGTTTGCAAGAGTCGCCACAACGCCCCACGCATTCACTGTCGATGGGGAAAGGCTTTCCTACACTGGCGTTAGCGTAGATGATGTAATATTGCAGAAAACAAGCTCAAATGTTCTCGGCGGGCGGAGCGGGGCGGGGCGGGGCAGTTTGACATTCACCTCGTAACAAAATTTTCGTCTTCACGGCTACAATACATCTTTCCTGCACTGGTCTCATATATCCACGTGTGCACGGGCGTGGAAGGCTGACGTGGGTGTACGGGCGTGATCTTAAGTGTCTTCCTTTTTGAGAAAATAAGGATATATATTTTTCGTGGCGGGCTGGGACAGTAACCTACCCCGTAACATATTTTTTCGTTTTCACGGCTAAATGCATCTTTCCTGCACTAGTCTCATATATCCACGTGTGCACGGGCGCTGTCGTGGGCGTACAGGCGTGATCTTAAGTTGCTTCCTTTTTGAGAAAATAAGGATATATATTTTTCGTGGCGGGCTGGGACAGTAACCTACCCCGTAACATATTTTTTCTTTTTCACGGCTAAAATACATCTTTCCTGCACTAATCTCATGTATCCACGTATGCACGGGCGTGGAAGGCTGTCGTGGGAATTGAACTCGGGCTCTCTCGTTTGTGAGCCGAGTGTGCTAACCACTGCACCACGAAGCCCCTGCTGGGTTGGGAGGGGGCGGTTGGTTGCATATGTGGACATTTTTTGTGGTGTGTAGTGGGCTTGTGTAATAGTGGTTTAGGTCTGGTAATTCCTTGTATTTTACAGAAACCACTACATGCCGGAGATGACCCGACCCGCCCGCCCGCCCCACCTTCCTGGCCTGCCCGCCCCTGGCATAAATTGGTAAGAAATGCCTGCTGTTAATGGATATTCCAGTCCATAGCTATGTGGGGTGTGTTGTTATAAATACCCTTGACTTGCATCCCTGTACTGTAAGATTCAAAACAATTCTAACCTAACCTTGGGAGTAGGAGTTAGGTGCATATTAGCTTTGCATACCAATTTTGAGACACTGACTGTTCATTTATGATAAATATATGATGCCTGCTATTATTTATAAGGTTATAGTTTCCAGAAACCCCTAAATGACCGACTCTTCCATGCCTGAGATGACCCGCCCTGCCCTGCGTCATGACCTCCCGGCATACATTGGTAAGAAATGCATACCACTGTTGATGGTTACACAAGCCCATAGCTGTGTGAGGGGTGATTTTTCTCATTTTTCTTGCTTAGAGGACCATTACGAAACATGATCCTCGCTGCTACCGCCAGGTCAATAAAAAAGAAAACTAACCTAATCTAACCCGTCTGAGAATTTACTCTGAAAATTTCTCGTATTCCATTTGTACCTTGATTCCTTGGTACTACTTATTTCTGCTTTGGTCAGTATATGATGCTCTTTATTATGGGGATGCTGCTATTTTACAGAAACCGTGCGCTGAAGAATGACTTTTCAATGCTGGAGGTCCACTCCCTGACCCCCCGCCCTGCCCCGCCACGCATGTCACGACCTGCCCCTGCGTCAGTTGGTAAGTAATGCATAGTACTGTTAATGGTTATCCAGCACACAGCTAGGTGGGCATTATTGTTGTCATATATATTACCCATGAGCTGGTTCTGTTTAAAGCAAGAATTATTACCTCATAAAACCTAACGTGTGCCGCTGATGCAATACATTGTCCGAGGTGTGATCGGATCGCTAGGAAGTTTAGTGTTATTTAATTCTAACCTAACCTAATGAACAAGACCTAACATGACACCTGACTGACCTGTGTCTCTGCCAGAATACAATGGCTGTTATAAAACTTTTCGGGGTTTTTTTCAGAAGTTTTCAATATTCTGTAAGCTGTTAGTTAGTATTAATGAAATGCCAGAATTTTCTCTTCACAACACTCCCCACGACAAACCGCGTGTAACGAAACACACAAGAAATTAATCCAGACAAGGAAAGGTTTGCCGGCGCGAGGATCGAACCCGCGACCAGCGTAACCTTTACCAGTCGGCCAAAGGTACCCCCCTGGCTAAGTGCTCGCCCATCAGGCAAGTCGTGTCACTACATTAAGATACTAACATAATGTATTAAACCTCCTGTGAAACGTCGCTAATATGTATATTGTATACCTACCACCGTCAGGTAAGTGTCAGGGGAGGATTTAAGTGTCTTCCACCAAATTGTCTGAGGTGGTGGGCACTTTTTCTTATATATATGATGAGTGTATTTACTCATGAGAATATTGTTTACATGAGTTAGTTTACTTTTTACAACTCTTAAGCTGAATTACAATTATTAGATTTAAAACCTCAATTCCACCAACAGTTATAAATACTGTTAATCTTATAGCTCAGTTCAAATTACAGCTACTCTTCCTCGCACTCGGTCTCCTCGCTTTGCGCGGTGCCAGCCGCACGAGCAGCCTCCGCCCAGGCCTCCACCACCTGTGGTGTCGCGACAGGCGGCCTCGTGAGCACAACACATGGCCCTCAGGGCGTCGACACTGCCGATTGAGTCACACGCCTGGTACACTTGTTGCCTCAGTGTCACGTCACGGAGGACTCCCATTAACTTTCTAAGCGACAAGTACTCCAACAAATCTGTGCTACGCTGTTGGCACTTAAAGGCACAGTCTGTCGCTTTCTGTGTGCACTTGGTTATGTACTCACTGACACACTCCTGCTCCTGCCTCACTCCAAAGAACTCTGCCCACTGCACTGCCTGTGTATATGGCCGAAGGACGAGCTTGCCGATGGCGTCCAAGGCCGTGGGTGGAGTCAGGGTGCTCCACCGGTCCATAGTGAAGCGTGCGTCCAGGGCCCAATGCAGGGCAGGGACGCATTGGAGCCTGACGTGTTGCACTGCCTCCTGTGGCGGCCACCTGCACAGAAGCAGCCAGCACTCCATGGACCTCCTCCGTGACTTAAAGGCGGCTGGCGACATCTCCAGCTCGCACTTCTCTGGAGCGGAGGCTGGTGACGGCCGGGGAGGAGTGGTCAGTTAGTAGGTCCAGACTTCCGTTCACTGTGCCATGTAAGATGTCTGGCTAAGGAAATGCAGGGCGTGTGTGCTCCCGTTTACTGAGTGAGTCAATAACTGACAGAGGTTCGCCTCGCGGGTGCGGGCGCAGGCAGAAAACATCTCGTACATCCAACAGGAACCCCCTTATATGGGCGGTTGCCTACGTCACTATACGTCATTACTACGTCATAACCATTGACTTTACACATAAGGCACTGAGGGTGCACTCTATGATATGGTTACATCCTCATAAGTACATAAGAGTGAATATTCATGAGTATTCTACATGGCTTGGGTTTACATGATTCTCGTCCTTTAGCGTGGTGCTGTCGTTGGGTGAAGTGGGTGGTTTCCGGCAGAGCTATGTGGTGGCCTGAGACGCCCCTTTTTACTTCCTGTGTGTTTCCATAATGGTTTGTTCTTCACACTGTCGCCTCGCTGTGCTGTGTTCTTCAAATTGTTCTTGTTATTAGATGAATTCTACCGTTCATCATCGCTTTCTTCTTCTTTGTTTATTTGTGGTGCTCGTACTGGGTCAGGAGGTGTTACTGCATCTGTGTTGGTAGATGTAGTGCCCTGCGGGGCACCACAAGTGCCTGCCCTTCACAGCCTTCCTCTTCGTGTGTGTGTGTGTGTGTGTGTGTGTGTGTGTGTGTGTGTGTGTGTGTGTGTGTTGACTCTTATTTTCTTTTATTTTTTCTTCCTAACTGTTTTCCTGTCAACAGAGTGTCCAGAGGAAGGAAAGAAGAGAAAGGAAGGAAGTGAGTGGACAGCTTTTGGTGGCTTTTTCTTTGGTCAGGTCAGGTCAGGTCAGGGGCCGGGACATGCAGCTTTTTTTCCTTGTCGTCAGAATAGTGTTCTGGCCACACCTGTCAGTGTTAGATTGGAATTATAAGAACCAGAAATTTGTAAGAAAAGTTTTTGAGGAAACAGTTTTGTTGTTTGGAAGAAGAATGTGATGGCTCTGTGAACCAGTCCTCCACATCCTCCTCCTCCTCCTGAGGTGGCTTATAGCAGCATGTGTAGTGTGCCGGGCTGCACTGTGTTGTCAGTCTGGGCAGCAGCAGTGTTCTGGGCTCATCCACTCATTGTAATGTTGGTTTTTCAGAGCGGTGGCACTGCCCGGCACTTCCTCAAGAAGGCTCTCCTGCCCATGACTGGCTGGTGTGACAGGCTGCTGCTTCTTGGTGAGTGTAAGATGTCCGGCTAAGGAAACGCAGGGCGTGTGTGCTCCCGTGTGGGAAGTGAGCTATTTCCAGCCAGCTGGCAAGCCTGTCGGCGTAGGCCATGTACATGTGTCCTTCGTGCTGGAACATGTCGGCCACCGTCTGCTGGAACGGGTACTCAGGGGGCGGCGTCATCGCCAGTGTTTCTGCGGGCTGCGATGGGGCGCGTGTTTCGCATTCTGTGCATGCGGAGCGGTTGTGCCGCTGGTCGCCCTCATTCCCCGGCCAGTATACACACTGCCTCGCCCTCCGCAGCATGGAACCGAGGCCCTGGTGGCTGGCGTGTCGGTTTGCTGCTACCTGCTGTCGGAGAGCTTCTGGGATGATGAGGCGCACGTACCCCTGGTCAAACATGTATGTCACTACGTCGTGCATCACTGCCAGCCTGTCCCTCACCCCATAGAAGGGACGCAGGGATGCCACTTCTTGTGCTTTATGCTGGTGCCAGTCACCCGCCATGACCTTGGCGACTAACATCTGGTACGTCGGGTCGTCGGCGGCCTTCCGCTTGACTCCCGATCGGTGCAGGCTACGACTGCGGCGGCGACTGCCCCGATGATATCCTCGTCCGAGTCGAGGTCCGCTGTTGTCGGGGTGCCCTGAGGCTGGGTAGCGGGACAGAAAGTCGGCGGCGGTGTTGCTCTTCCCAGGGAGGTATTTGATTTGGAATCGGAACTGTAGTGTTCGTTCCTTGAGCCTGAAGAGCCTGGGGTTGACAACGCTCGTCAGAGCTGTCTCCTAGGAGCTTCACAAGGGGGTCGGTCACGATGGTGAGGTTTGGGCATCCCAGCAGGAACAACCTCGCCTTTTGGAGGCACCACGCCACCGCCAGAGCCTCCCCTTCCACAGCTGCGTATCCAGCCTCGGCGGTGGTGAGGTGCCGGCTGCCGCACAGGGCCAGGTGCCACCCGCCCTTACAGCAGTATGGGGCGGAGGCCGATGCACAACTGCAGTACTGCTGGAGGATGACGAATCCGATGCCCTCTCGGCTCCAGTCGGTGATGGCAGCGGCGGGGCGGGTTTTATCGTAATACGTCAGACCGTCCTTGGCCAGCTGGCATATAGTGTCCTGGGCTTGGCGGAATTTCTACTGAAGCTGGTCGTCCCAGTACACGTGTCTTCCGGTTGGTTTCTTCAGTAACTCCCGGAAGGCGTTCATGATCGGCGCGGTGGCGAGGAAGGGGGCGAGCTGGTTTACGAAGCCATACCACGATCTGATGTCCGCGATGGATGGCTTGCCCGGCATGTGGAAGCCCCTGACGTGGGCGTACGGGCGTGATCTTAAGTGTCTTCCTTTGTGAGAAAATAAGGATATATATTTTTCATGGCGGGCTTGGGGCAGATACTTAGCCCGTAACATAGTTTTCGTTTTCACGGCTAAAATAGATCTTTCCTGCACTAGTCTCATGTACCCACGTGTGCACGGGCGTGGAAGGCTAATGGGAGTAGGTGGAATTCGTAATTAGGTCATGTTCGATGTCGAATAATGGGTAAATGGGGTCAGTAAATTGCGTGGTGATAATTAAAGGGGGCGGGGGCTAACGGTAATGGAGGGGGCTAATGGGTGTTGGTGAAACTCGAAAATGGATCATGTGAGGTGTCAAATACTGGAATAATGGGGTCAGTAAATTGCGTGGTGATAATGAGAGGGCGGGGTTAATGGTAATGGGGGCTAATGGGTGTAGGTGAAACTCGAAAATGGATCATGTGAGGTGTCAAATACTGGGTTAATGGGGTCAGTAAATTGCGTGGTGATAATGAGAGGGGTTGATGGTAATGGGGGGCTAATGGGAGTAGGTGGATTTCGTAATGGTGATGTTCGGTGTCGAATAATGGGTAAATGGGGTCAATAAATTGCGTGGTGATAATTAAAGGGGCGGGGTTAATGGTAATTGGGGAGGGGCTAATGGGAGTAGATGAAACTTGAAATAGGTCATGTGAGGTGTCAAATACTGGGTAAATGGGGTCAGTAAATTGCGTGGTGATAATCAGAGGGCGGGGTGAATGGTAATGGGGGTGCCATTGGGTGTAGGTGGAATTCGTAATTTGTTCATGTTCGGTGTCGACTAATGGGTAAATGGGGTCAGTAAATTGCGTGGTGATCATTAAATGGGGCGGGGTTAATGGTAATGGGGGGTCATTGGAGTAGGTGGAATTCGTAATTTGGTCATGTTTGGTGTCGAATTATGGGTAAATGGGTCAGTAAATTGCGTGGTGATAATTAAAGGGGTGGGGCTAAGGGAGTACGTGAAACTCGAAAATGGGTCATGTGAGGTGTCAAATACTGGGTTAATGGGGTCAGTAAATTGCGTGGTGACAATTAGAGGGCAGGGCTGATAGTAATGGAGGGCTAATGGAGTATGTGGAATTCGCAATTTGGTCATGTTCGGTGTCGAATAATGGGTAGATGGGGACAGTAAATTGCGTGGTGATAATTAAAGGGGGCGGGGGTTAATGGTAATGGGGGGGCTAATGGGAGTATGTGGAATTCATAATTAGGTCATGATCGGTGTCGAGTAATGGGTAAATGGGGTCAGTAAATTGCGTGGTGATAATTAAAGGGTGCGGGGATTTATGGTAATGGAGGGGGGCCCAATGGGTGCAAGTGAAACTCGAAAATAGGTCATGTTCGGTGTCGAATGATGGGTAAATGGGGTCAGTAAATTGCGTGGTGATAATTAAAAAAGGCGGGGGTTAATGGTAATGGGGGGGGGGCCATTGGGAGTAGGTGGAATTCGTAATTAGGTCATGTTCGGTGACGAATAAGGGGTAAATAGGGTCAGTAAATTGCGTGCTGATAATTAAAAGGGGCGGGGGTTAACGGTAATGGGGGGGGGCTAATGGGAGTAGGTGTAATTCGTAATTACCACGGCCTGATCATGTGCTAGACTCATGATATGTATTCACCAAGGCCTGATCATGTGCTAGACTCGTGATATGGATTCACCATGACCCGATCATGTGCTAGACTCGTGGTATAAGTTCACCACGGCCAGATCATGTGCTGGACTCTTTTATTCTGTTGTATTCTGTTGTATTCTGTTGTATTCTCTTTTATTCTGTTGTATTCTGTTGTATTCTCTTTTATTCTGTTGTATTCTGTTGTATTCTCTTTTATTCTGTTGTATTCTGTTGTATTCTCTTTTATTCTGTTGTATTCTGTTGTATTCTCTTTTATTCTGTTGTATTCTGTTGTATTCTCTTTTATTCTGTTGTATTCTGTTGTATTATCTTTTATTCTGTTGTATTCTGTTGTATTCTGTTGTATTCTCTTTTATTCTGTTGTATTGTTGTATTATCTTTTATTCTGTTGTATTCTCTTTTATTCTGTTGTATTCTGTTGTATTATCTTTTATTCTGTTGTATTCTGTTGTATTCTCTTTTATTCTGTTGTATTCTCTTTTATTCTGTTGTATTCTGTTGTATTCTCTTTTATTCTGTTGTATTCTGTTGTATTATCTTTTCTTCTGTTGTATTCTGTTGTATTCTCTTTTATTCTGTTGTATTCTGTTGTATTCTCTTTTATTCTGTTGTATTCTGTTGTATTCTCTTTTATTCTGTTGTATTCTGTTGTATTCTCTTTTATTCTGTTGTATTCTGTTGTATTCTCTTTTATTCTGTTGTATTCTGTTGTATTCTCTTTTATTCTGTTTTATTCTGTTGTATTCTGTTGTATTCTCTTTTATTCTGTTGTATTCTGTTGTATTCTGTTGTATTCTCTTTTATTCTCTTTTATTCTGTTGTATTCTGTTGTATTCTCTTTTATTCTGTTGTATTCTGTTGTATTCTCTTTTATTCTGTTGTATTCTGTTGTATTCTCTTTTATTCTGTTGTATTCTCTTTTATTCTGTTGTATTCTCTTTTATTCTGTTGTATTCTGTTGTATTCTCTTTTATTCTGTTTTATTCTGTTGTATTCTGTTGTATTCTCTTTTATTCTGTTGTATTCTGTTGTATTCTCTTTTATTCTGTTGTATTCTGTTGTATTCTCTTTTATTCTGTTGTATTCTGTTCTATTCTGTTGTATTCTCTTTTATTCTGTTGTATTCTGTTTTATTCTGTTGTATTCTGTTGTATTCTCTTTTATTCTGTTGTATTCTGTTGTATTCTGTTGTATTCTCTTTTATTCTGTTGTATTCTCTTTTATTCTGTTGTATTCTCTTTTATTCTGTTGTATTCTCTTTTATTCTGTTGTATTCTGTTGTATTCTCTTGTATTCTGTTGTATTCTCTTTTATTCTGTTGTATTCTGTTGTATTCTCTTTTATTCTGTTGTATTCTGTTGTATTCTCTTTTATTCTGTTGTATTCTGTTGTATTCTCTTTTATTCTGTTGTATTCTGTTGTATTCTGTTGTATTCTCTTTTATTCTGTTGTATTCTCTTTTATTCTGTTGTATTCTGTTGTATTCTCTTTTATTCTGTTGTATTCTCTTTTATTCTGTTGTATTCTGTTGTATTCTCTTTTATTCTGTTGTATTCTGTTGTATTCTCTTTTATTCTGTTGTATTCTGTTGTATTCTGTTGTATTCTCTTTTATTCTGTTGTATTCTGTTGTATTCTCTTTTATTCTGTTGTATTCTGTTGTATTCTCTTTTATTCTGTTGTATTCTGTTGTATTCTCTTTTATTCTGTTGTATTCTGTTGTATTCTCTTTTATTCATTTGTATTCTGTTGTATTCTCTTTTATTCTGTTGTATTCTGTTGTATTCTCTTTTATTCTGTTGTATTCTGTTGTATTATCTTTTATTCTGTTGTATTCTGTTGTATTCTGTTGTATTATCTTTTATTCTGTTGTATTCTGTTGTATTCTGTTGTATTATCTTTTATTCTGTTGTATTCTGTTGTATTATCTTTTATTCTGTTGTATTCTGTTGTATTATCTTTTATTCTGTTGTATTCTGTTGTATTATCTTTTATTCTGTTGTATTCTGTTGTATTCTCTTTTATTCTGTTGTATTCTGTTGTATTCTCTTTTATTCTGTTGTATTCTCTTTTATTCTGTTGTATTCTGTTGTATTCTCTTTTATTCTGTTGTATTCTGTTGTATTCTCTTTTATTCTGTTGTATTCTGTTGTATTCTCTTTTATTCTGTTGTATTCTGTTGTATTCTCTTTTATTCTGTTGTATTCTGTTGTATTCTGTTGTATTCTCTTTTATTCTGTTGTATTCTGTTGTATTCTGTTGTATTCTCTTTTATTCTCTTTTATTCTGTTGTATTCTGTTGTATTCTCTTTTATTCTGTTGTATTCTGTTGTATTCTCTTTTATTCTGTTGTATTCTGTTGTATTCTCTTTTATTCTGTTGTATTCTCTTTTATTCTGTTGTATTCTGTTGTATTCTGTTGTATTCTCTTTTATTCTGTTTTATTCTGTTGTATTCTGTTGTATTCTCTTTTATTCTGTTGTATTCTGTTGTATTCTCTTTTATTCTGTTGTATTCTGTTGTATTCTCTTTTATTCTGTTGTATTCTGTTGTATTCTGTTGTATTCTCTTTTATTCTGTTGTATTCTGTTGTATTCTCTTTTATTCTGTTGTATTCTGTTGTATTCTCTTTTATTCTTTTGTATTCTGTTGTATTCTCTTTTATTCTGTTGTATTCTGTTGTATTCTGTTGTATTCTCTTTTATTCTGTTGTATTCTCTTTTATTCTGTTGTATTCTGTTGTATTCTCTTTTATTCTGTTGTATTCTCTTTTATTCTGTTGTATTCTGTTGTATTCTCTTTTATTCTGTTGTATTCTGTTGTATTCTCTTTTATTCTGTTGTATTCTCTTTTATTCTGTTGTATTCTCTTTTATTCTGTTGTATTCTGTTGTATTCTCTTTTATTCTGTTGTATTCTGTTGTATTCTCTTTTATTCTGTTGTATTCTGTTGTATTCTCTTTTATTCTGTTGTATTCTGTTGTATTCTCTTTTATTCTGTTGTATTCTGTTGTATTCTCTTTTATTCTGTTGTATTCTGTTGTATTCTCTTTTATTCTGTTGTATTCTCTTTTATTCTGTTGTATTCTGTTGTATTATCTTTTATTCTGTTGTATTCTCTTTTATTCTGTTGTATTCTCTTTTATTCTGTTGTATTCTCTTTTATTCTGTTGTATTCTGTTGTATTCTCTTTTATTCTGTTGTATTCTCTTTTATTCTGTTTTATTCTGTTGTATTCTGTTGTATTCTCTTTTATTCTGTTGTATTCTGTTGTATTCTCTTTTATTCTGTTGTATTCTGTTGTATTCTCTTTTATTCTGTTGTATTCTGTTTTATTCTGTTGTATTCTGTTGTATTCTCTTTTATTCTGTTGTATTCTGTTGTATTCTCTTTTATTCTGTTGTATTCTGTTGTATTCTCTTTTATTCTGTTGTATTCTGTTGTATTCTCTTTTATTCTGTTGTATTCTGTTGTATTCTCTTTTATTCTGTTGTATTCTGTTGTATTATCTTTTATTCTGTTGTATTCTGTTGTATTATGTTGTATTCTGTTGTATTCTCTTTTATTCTGTTGTATTCTGTTGTATTCTCTTTTATTCTGTTGTATTCTGTTGTATTATCTTTTATTCTGTTGTATTCTGTTGTATTCTCTTTTATTCTGTTGTATTCTGTTGTATTCTCTTTTATTCTGTTGTATTCTGTTGTATTCTCTTTTATTCTGTTGTATTCTCTTTTATTCTGTTGTATTCTGTTGTATTCTCTTTTATTCTGTTGTATTCTGTTGTATTATCTTTTATTCTGTTGTATTCTGTTGTATTCTCTTTTATTCTTTTGTATTCTGTTGTATTCTCTTTTATTCTGTTGTATTCTGTTGTATTCTCTTTTATTCTGTTGTATTCTGTTGTATTCTCTTTTATTCTGTTGTATTCTCTTTTATTCTGTTGTATTCTCTTTTATTCTGTTGTATTCTCTTTTATTCTGTTGTATTCTGTTGTATTCTCTTTTATTCTGTTGTATTCTGTTGTATTCTCTTTTATTCTGTTGTATTCTGTTGTATTCTGTTGTATTCTCTTTTATTCTGTTGTATTCTCTTTTATTCTGTTGTATTCTGTTGTATTCTCTTTTATTCTGTTGTATTCTGTTGTATTCTCTTTTATTCTGTTGTATTCTGTTGTATTATCTTTTATTCTGTTGTATTCTGTTGTATTATCTTTTATTCTGTTGTATTCTGTTGTATTCTCTTTTATTCTGTTGTATTCTGTTGTATTCTCTTTTATTCTGTTGTATTCTCTTTTATTCTGTTGTATTCTGTTGTATTCTCTTTTATTCTGTTGTATTCTGTTGTATTCTCTTTTATTCTGTTGTATTCTGTTGTATTCTGTTGTATTATCTTTTATTCTGTTGTATTCTGTTGTATTATCTTTTATTCTGTTGTATTATCTTTTATTCTGTTGTATTCTGTTGTATTATCTTTTATTCTGTTGTATTCTGTTGTATTCTGTTGTATTCTCTTTTATTCTGTTGTATTCTCTTTTATTCTGTTGTATTCTGTTGTATTCTCTTTTATTCTGTTGTATTCTCTTTTATTCTGTTGTATTCTCTTTTATTCTGTTGTATTCTGTTGTATTCTGTTGTATTATCTTTTATTCTGTTGTATTCTGTTGTATTCTCTTTTATTCTGTTGTATTCTGTTGTATTCTCTTTTATTCTGTTGTATTCTGTTGTATTCTCTTTTATTCTGTTGTATTCTGTTGTATTCTCTTTTATTCTGTTGTATTCTCTTTTATTCTGTTGTATTCTGTTGTATTCTCTTTTATTCTGTTGTATTCTCTTTTATTCTGTTGTATTCTGTTGTATTCTCTTTTATTCTGTTGTATTCTGTTGTATTCTCTTTTATTCTGTTGTATTCTTTTGTATTCTGTTGTATTCTCTTTTATTCTGTTGTATTCTCTTTTATTCTGTTGTATTCTGTTGTATTATCTTTTATTCTGTTGTATTCTGTTGTATTCTCTTTTATTCTGTTGTATTCTGTTGTATTCTCTTTTATTCTGTTGTATTCTCTTTTATTCTGTTGTATTCTGTTGTATTCTCTTTTATTCTTTTGTATTCTCTTTTATTCTGTTGTATTCTGTTGTATTCTCTTTTATTCTGTTGTATTCTGTTGTATTCTGTTGTATTCTCTTTTATTCTGTTGTATTCTGTTTTATTCTGTTGTATTCTCTTTTATTCTGTTGTATTCTGTTGTATTCTCTTTTATTCTGTTGTATTCTGTTGTATTCTCTTTTATTCTGTTGTATTCTGTTGTATTCTCTTTTATTCTGTTGTATTCTCTTTTATTCTGTTGTATTCTCTTTTATTCTGTTGTATTCTGTTGTATTCTCTTTTATTCTGTTGTATTCTCTTTTATTCTGTTGTATTCTCTTTTATTCTGTTGTATTCTGTTGTATTCTCTTTTATTCTGTTGTATTCTGTTGTATTCTCTTTTATTCTGTTGTATTCTGTTGTATTCTGTTGTATTCTCTTTTATTCTGTTGTATTCTGTTGTATTCTCTTTTATTCTGTTGTATTCTGTTGTATTCTCTTTTATTCTGTTGTATTCTGTTGTATTCTCTTTTATTCTGTTGTATTCTCTTTTATTCTGTTGTATTCTGTTGTATTATCTTTTATTCTGTTGTATTCTGTTGTATTCTTTTGTATTCTCTTTTATTCTGTTGTATTCTGTTGTATTATCTTTTATTCTGTTGTATTCTGTTGTATTCTGTTGTATTCTCTTTTATTCTGTTGTATTCTCTTTTATTCTGTTGTATTCTGTTGTATTCTCTTTTATTCTGTTGTATTCTGTTGTATTATCTTTTATTCTGTTGTATTCTCTTTTATTCTGTTGTATTCTGTTGTATTCTCTTTTATTCTGTTGTATTCTCTTTTATTCTGTTGTATTCTGTTGTATTCTCTTTTATTCTGTTGTATTCTGTTGTATTATCTTTTATTCTGTTGTATTCTCTTTTATTCTGTTGTATTCTGTTGTATTATCTTTTATTCTGTTGTATTCTGTTGTATTCTCTTTTATTCTGTTGTATTCTCTTTTATTCTGTTGTATTCTGTTGTATTCTCTTTTATTCTGTTGTATTCTGTTTTATTCTGTTGTATTATCTTTTATTCTGTTGTATTCTGTTGTATTCTCTTTTATTCTGTTGTATTCTGTTGTATTCTCTTTTATTCTGTTGTATTCTGTTGTATTCTCTTTTATTCTGTTGTATTCTGTTGTATTCTCTTTTATTCTGTTGTATTCTGTTGTATTCTCTTTTATTCTGTTGTATTCTCTTTTATTCTGTTGTATTCTCTTTTATTCTGTTGTATTCTCTTTTATTCTGTTGTATTCTCTTTTATTCTGTTGTATTCTCTTTTATTCTGTTGTATTCTGTTGTATTCTCTTTTATTCTGTTGTATTCTGTTTTATTCTCTTTTATTCTGTTGTATTCTGTTGTATTCTCTTTTATTCTGTTGTATTCTGTTGTATTCTCTTTTATTCTGTTGTATTCTGTTTTATTCTGTTGTATTCTGTTGTATTCTCTTTTATTCTGTTGTATTCTCTTTTATTCTGTTGTATTCTGTTGTATTCTCTTTTATTCTGTTGTATTCTGTTGTATTCTCTTTTATTCTGTTGTATTCTGTTGTATTCTCTTTTATTCTGTTGTATTCTGTTGTATTCTCTTTTATTCTGTTGTATTCTGTTGTATTCTCTTTTATTCTGTTGTATTCTGTTGTATTCTGTTGTATTCTCTTTTATTCTGTTGTATTCTGTTGTATTCTCTTTTATTCTGTTGTATTCTGTTGTATTATCTTTTATTCTGTTGTATTCTGTTGTATTCTCTTTTATTCTGTTGTATTCTGTTGTATTCTCTTTTATTCTGTTGTATTCTGTTGTATTCTCTTTTATTCTGTTGTATTCTGTTGTATTCTCTTTTATTCTGTTGTATTCTGTTGTATTCTGTTGTATTATCTTTTATTCTGTTGTATTCTGTTGTATTATCTTTTATTCTGTTGTATTATCTTTTATTATCTTTTATTCTGTTGTATTCTGTTGTATTATCTTTTATTCTGTTGTATTCTGTTGTATTCTCTTTTATTCTGTTGTATTCTCTTTTATTCTGTTGTATTCTCTTTTATTCTGTTGTATTCTGTTGTATTCTCTTTTATTCTGTTGTATTCTGTTGTATTCTCTTTTATTCTGTTGTATTCTGTTGTATTCTCTTTTATTCTGTTGTATTCTCTTTTATTCTCTTTTATTCTGTTGTATTCTGTTGTATTATCTTTTATTCTGTTGTATTCTGTTGTATTCTGTTGTATTATCTTTTATTCTGTTGTATTCTGTTGTATTCTGTTGTATTATCTTTTATTCTGTTGTATTCTGTTGTATTCTCTTTTATTCTGTTGTATTCTGTTGTATTCTGTTGTATTATCTTTTATTCTGTTGTATTCTGTTGTATTATCTTTTATTCTGTTGTATTCTGTTGTATTCTCTTTTATTCTGTTGTATTCTGTTGTATTCTCTTTTATTCTGTTGTATTCTCTTTTATTCTGTTGTATTCTGTTGTATTCTCTTTTATTCTGTTGTATTCTGTTGTATTATCTTTTATTCTGTTGTATTCTGTTGTATTATCTTTTATTCTGTTGTATTCTGTTGTATTATCTTTTATTCTGTTGTATTCTGTTGTATTCTCTTTTATTCTGTTGTATTCTCTTTTATTCTGTTGTATTCTGTTGTATTATCTTTTATTCTGTTGTATTCTGTTGTATTCTGTTGTATTATCTTTTATTCTGTTGTATTCTGTTGTATTCTCTTTTATTCTGTTGTATTATCTTTTATTCTGTTGTATTCTGTTGTATTCTCTTTTATTCTGTTGTATTCTCTTTTATTCTGTTGTATTCTGTTGTATTCTCTTTTATTCTGTTGTATTCTGTTGTATTCTGTTGTATTCTCTTTTATTCTGTTGTATTCTGTTGTATTCTCTTTTATTCTGTTGTATTCTGTTGTATTCTCTTTTATTCTGTTGTATTCTCTTTTATTCTGTTGTATTCTGTTGTATTCTCTTTTATTCTGTTGTATTCTCTTTTATTCTGTTGTATTCTCTTTTATTCTGTTGTATTCTCTTTTATTCTGTTGTATTCTCTTTTATTCTGTTGTATTCTCTTTTATTCTGTTGTATTCTGTTGTATTCTCTTTTATTCTGTTGTATTCTGTTGTATTCTCTTTTATTCTGTTGTATTCTCTTTTATTCTGTTGTATTCTCTTTTATTCTGTTGTATTCTCTTTTATTCTGTTGTATTCTGTTGTATTCTCTTTTATTCTGTTGTATTCTCTTTTATTCTGTTGTATTCTGTTGTATTCTCTTTTATTCTGTTGTATTCTGTTGTATTCTCTTTTATTCTGTTGTATTATCTTTTATTCTGTTGTATTCTGTTGTATTCTCTTTTATTCTGTTGTATTCTGTTGTATTATCTTTTATTCTGTTGTATTCTGTTGTATTATCTTTTATTCTGTTGTATTCTGTTGTATTCTCTTTTATTCTGTTGTATTCTGTTGTATTATCTTTTATTCTGTTGTATTCTGTTGTATTCTGTTTTATTATCTTTTATTCTGTTGTATTCTGTTGTATTCTCTTTTATTCTGTTGTATTCTGTTGTATTCTCTTTTATTCTGTTGTATTCTGTTGTATTCTCTTTTATTCTGTTGTATTCTGTTGTATTCTCTTTTATTCTGTTGTATTCTGTTGTATTATCTTTTATTCTGTTGTATTCTCTTTTATTCTGTTGTATTCTGTTGTATTATCTTTTATTCTGTTGTATTCTGTTGTATTCTCTTTTATTCTGTTGTATTCTCTTTTATTCTGTTGTATTCTCTTTTATTCTGTTGTATTCTGTTGTATTCTCTTTTATTCTGTTGTATTCTGTTGTATTATCTTTTATTCTGTTGTATTCTGTTGTATTCTCTTTTATTCTGTTGTATTCTGTTGTATTCTCTTTTATTCTGTTGTATTCTCTTTTATTCTGTTGTATTCTGTTGCATTCTCTTTTATTCTGTTGTATTCTGTTGTATTCTCTTTTATTCTGTTGTATTCTCTTTTATTCTGTTGTATTCTGTTGTATTCTCTTTTATTCTGTTGTTCTGTTGTATTCTCTTTTATTCTGTTGTATTCTCTTTTATTCTTTTGTATTCTGTTGTATTCTCTTTTATTCTGTTTTATTCTCTTTTATTCTGTTGTATTCTCTTTTATTCTGTTGTATTCTGTTGTATTCTCTTTTATTCTGTTGTATTCTGTTGTATTCTCTTTTATTCTGTTGTATTCTGTTGTATTCTCTTTTATTCTGTTGTATTCTCTTTTATTCTGTTGTATTCTGTTGTATTCTCTTTTATTCTGTTGTATTCTGTTGTATTCTCTTTTATTCTGTTGTATTCTGTTGTATTCTGTTGTATTCTCTTTTATTCTGTTGTATTCTGTTGTATTCTCTTTTATTCTGTTGTATTCTGTTGTATTATCTTTTATTCTGTTGTATTCTGTTGTATTATCTTTTATTCTGTTGTATTCTGTTGTATTCTCTTTTATTCTGTTGTATTATCTTTTATTCTGTTGTATTCTGTTGTATTATCTTTTATTCTGTTGTATTCTGTTGTATTATCTTTTATTCTGTTGTATTCTGTTGTATTCTCTTTTATTCTGTTGTATTCTCTTTTATTCTGTTGTATTCTTTTATTCTGTTGTATTCTGTTGTATTCTCTTTTATTCTGTTGTATTCTGTTGTATTCTGTTGTATTATCTTTTATTCTGTTGTATTCTGTTGTATTATCTTTTATTCTGTTGTATTCTGTTGTATTATCTTTTATTCTGTTGTATTCTGTTGTATTCTCTTTTATTCTGTTGTATTCTGTTGTATTCTCTTTTATTCTGTTGTATTCTCTTTTATTCTGTTGTATTCTCTTTTATTCTCTTTTATTCTGTTGTATTCTCTTTTATTCTGTTGTATTCTGTTGTATTCTCTTTTATTCTGTTGTATTCTCTTTTATTCTGTTGTATTCTGTTGTATTCTCTTTTATTCTTTTGTATTCTGTTGTATTCTCTTTTATTCTGTTGTATTCTGTTGTATTATCTTTTATTCTGTTGTATTCTGTTGTATTCTCTTTTATTCTGTTGTATTCTCTTTTATTCTGTTGTATTCTGTTGTATTCTCTTTTATTCTGTTGTATTCTGTTGTATTCTATTGTATTCTCTTTTATTCTGTTGTATTCTCTTTTATTCTGTTGTATTCTGTTGTATTCTCTTTTATTCTGTTGTATTCTGTTGTATTCTCTTTTATTCTGTTGTATTCTGTTGTATTCTCTTTTATTCTGTTGTATTCTGTTGTATTCTCTTTTATTCTGTTGTATTCTCTTTTATTCTGTTGTATTCTGTTGTATTCTCTTTTATTCTGTTGTATTCTCTTTTATTCTGTTGTATTCTGTTGTATTCTCTTTTATTCTGTTGTATTCTGTTGTATTCTCTTTTATTCTGTTGTATTCTCTTTTATTCTGTTGTATTCTGTTGTATTCTCTTTTATTCTGTTGTATTATGTTGTATTCTCTTTTATTCTGTTGTATTCTGTTGTATTCTGTTGTATTATCTTTTATTCTTTTGTATTCTGTTGTATTCTCTTTTATTCTGTTGTATTCTGTTGTATTATCTTTTATTCTGTTGTATTCTGTTGTATTATCTTTTATTCTGTTGTATTCTGTTGTATTCTCTTTTATTCTGTTGTATTCTGTTGTATTATCTTTTATTCTGTTGTATTCTGTTGTATTATCTTTTATTCTGTTGTATTCTCTTTTATTCTGTTGTATTCTGTTGTATTCTCTTTTATTCTGTTGTATTCTGTTGTATTCTCTTTTATTCTGTTGTATTCTGTTGTATTCTCTTTTATTCTGTTGTATTCTGTTGTATTATCTTTTTTTCTGTTGTATTCTCTTTTATTCTGTTGTATTCTGTTGTATTATCTTTTATTCTGTTGTATTCTGTTGTATTCTCTTTTATTCTGTTGTATTCTGTTGTATTCTCTTTGTTTTTCTGTTGTTTTCTTATGTTTTCTGTTGTTTTTCTTTTGCTTTCTGTTGTTTTTCTGTTGTTTTCTTTTGTTTTATGTTGTTTTTCTGTTATTTTCTGTTGTTTTTCTGTTGTTTTCGGTTGTTTTCTTTTGTTTTGTGTTGTTTTTCTTTTGCTTTCTGTTGTTTTTCTGTTGTTTTCCGTTATTTTTCTGTTGTTTTTCTGTTGTTTTCTAATCTTTTCTGTTGTTTTTCTGTTGTTTTCCGTTATTTTTCTGTTGTTTTTCTGTTGTTTTCCGTTATTTTTCTGTTGTTTTTCTGTTTTCTAATGTTTTCTGTTGTTTTTCCGTTGTTTTCTGTTCTTTTCTTTTGTTTTTCTGTTGTTTCCTGTTATTCTTTTCTGTTTTCTGTTGTTTCCTGTTGTTTTCTGTTTATTCTATTTGTATTCTGTTGTATTTTAATGTATTCTGTTCTATTCCATTATTTTTTCTGTTGTTTCCTGTTGTTTCTTGTTGTTTTCTGTTGTTTCCCGTTTTTCTGTTGTTTTCTGTTGTTTCCTGCTGTTTTCTGTTCTATTCTGTTGTATTCTGTTGTATTTTAATGTATTATATTTCTATTCCGTTGTTTTTGTTGTATTCTGTTGTATTCTGTTGTATTTTAATGTATTATATTTCTATTCCGTTGTTTTTTGTTGTATTCTGTTGTATTCTGTTGTATTTTAATGTATTATATTTCTATTCCGTTTTTTATTTGTATTCTGTTGTATTTTAATGTATTCTGTTGTCTATTCTGTTGTATTCCAGTGGTGTATCAGAATTGGTGTACGTGTAGAAATAAAGGACGTTTATGCATTTTTTTCATTGACTTGGAAAAAACACAAACGTTTGCTTAATTATGGACGAACGGCTTCGAGTTGCCTCGTGCAATATCAGGTAATGTGGCCTAAATACTGACCACTGGGGGGCGTGGACTATTACAACATAATTTAGGTGTGCCGGCAGGTGTGTGAGGTGCCAGGTCAGGTGTGCCAGCGTTAGTTACCCGTTAGAGCGATTCTAACACCCGCGTCATCGGGGCCGCCGGACCTGAGCCCAGCCCGTACAGACAGTTTTCTTACGTTGTGTCACTAATTATCGTTTGCAAGAGTCGCCACAACGCCCCACGCATTCACTGTCGATGGGAAGGCTTTCCTACACTGGCGTTAGCGTAGATGATGTAATATTGCAGAAAACAAGCTCAAATGTTCTCGGCGGGCGGGCGGGGCGGGGCGGGGCAGTTTGACATTCACCTCGTAACAAAATTTTCGTCTTCACGGCTAAAATACATCTTTCCTGCACTGGTCTCATATATCCACGTGTGCACGGGCGTGGAAGGCTGACGTGGGTGTACGGGCGTGATCTTAAGTGTCTTCCTTTTTGAGAAAATAAGGATATATATTTTTCGTGGCGGGCTGGGACAGTAACCTACCCCGTAACATATTTTTTCGTTTTCACGGCTAAAATACATCTTTCCTGCACTAGTCTCATGTATCCACGTGTGCACGGGCGTGGAAGGCTGTCGTGGGCGTACAGGCGTGATCTTAAGTTGCTTCCTTTTGAAAAAATAATATATATTTTTTCGTTTGGCAGGCAGGTTTTTTCTACCCCGTAACATTTTTTTTTTTTTTTTCTAAAAAAAATTGCACTAATCTCCACGGAATTGAACTCAGGCTCTCTCGTTTGTGAGCCAGGTGTGTGTGCTAACCACTGCACCACGCCCCTGCTGGGTTGGGAGGGGGTTGGGTGGATATGTGGACATTTTTTGTGGTGTGTAGTGGGCTTGTGTAATAGTGGTTTAGGTCTGGTAATTCCTTGTATTTTACAGAAACCACTACATGCCGGAGATGACCCGGCCCGCCCCGCCCCGCCCCACCTTCCTGGCCTGCCCCTGGCATACATTGTTAAGAAATGCCTGCTGTTAATGGATATTCCAGTCCATAGCTATGTGGGGTGTGTTGTTATAAATACCCTTGACTTGCATCCCTGTACTGTAAGATTCAAAACAATTCTAACCTAACCTTGGGAGTAGGAGTTAGGTAGCATATTAGCTTTGCATACCAATTTTGAGACACTGACTGTTCATTTCTGATAAATATATGATGCCTGCTATTATTTATAAGGTTATAGTTTCCAGAAACCCTAAATGACCGACTCTTCCATGCCTGAGATGACCCGCCCTGCCCTGCGTCATGACCTCCCGGCATACATTGGTAAGAAATGCATACCACTGTTGATGGTTACACAAGCCCATAGCTGTGTGAGGGTGATTTTTCTCATTTTTCTTGCTTAGAGGACCATTACGAAACATGATCCCTCGCTGCTACCGCCAGGTCAATAAAAAGAAAACTAACCTAATCTAACCCCGTCTGAGAATTTACTCTGAAAATTTCTCGTATTCCATTTGTACCTTGATTCCTTGGTACTACTTATTTCTGCTTTGGTCAGTATATGATGCTCTTTATTATGGGGATGCTGCTATTTTACAGAAACCGTGCGCTGAATGGGTGACTTTTCAATGCTGGAGGTCCACTCCCTGACCCCCCGCCCTGCCCCGCCTCGCATGTCACGACCTGCCCCTGCGTCAGTTGGTAAGTAATGCATAGTACTGTTAATGGTTATCCAGCACACAGCTAGGTGGGCATTATTGTTGTCATATATATTACCCATGAGCTGGTTCTGTTTAAAGCAAATTATTACCTCATAAAACCTAACGTGTGCCGCTGATGCAATACATTGTCCGAGGTGTGATCGGATCGCTAGGAAGTTTAGTGTTATTTAATTCTAACCTAACCTAATGAACAAGACCTAACATGACACCTGACTGACCTGTGTCTCTGCCAGAATACAATGGCTGTTATAAAACTTTTCACATTTTTTTCAGAAGTTTTCAATATTCTGTAAGCTGTTAGTTAGTATTAATGAAATGCCAGAATTTTCTCTTCACAACACTCCCACACGACAAACCGCGTGTAACGAAACACACGAGAAATTAATCCAGACAAGGAAAGGTTTGCCGGCGCCGGGGATCGAACCCGCGACCAGCGTAACGGAAGAGCTACTCCTTTACCAGTCGGCCAAAGGTACCCCCTGGCTAAGTGGGTTATGCGAGGCTCGCCCATCAGGCAAGTCGTGTCACTACATTAAGATACTAACATAATGTATTAAACCTCCTGTGAAACGTCGCTAATATGTATATTGTATACCACCGTCAGGGTAAGTGTCAGGGAGGGATTTTTAAGTGTCTTCCACCAAATTGTCTGAGGTGGTGGGCACTTTTTTCCTTATATATATATGATGAGTGTATTTACTCATGAGAATATTGTTTACATGAGTTAGTTTACTTTTTACAACTCTTAAGCTGAATTACAATTATTAGATTTAAAACCTCAATTCCACCAACAGTTATAAATACTGTTAATCTTATAGCTCAGTTCAAATTACAGCTACTCTTCCTCGCACTCGGTCTCCTCGCTTTGCGCGGTGCCAGCCCTCACGAGCAGCCTCCGCCCAGGCCTCCACCACCTGTGGTGTCGCGACAGGCGGCCTCGTGAGCACAACACATGGCCCTCAGGGCGTCGACACTGCCGATTGAGTCACACGCCTGGTACACTTGTTGCCTCAGTGTCACGTCACGGAGGACTCCCATTAACTTTCTAAGCGACAAGTACTCCGACAAATCTGTGCTACGCTGTTGGCATAAAGGCACAGTCTGTCGCTTTCTGTGTGCACTTGGTTATGTACTCACTGACACACTCCTGCTCCTGCCTCACTCCAAAGAACTCTGCCCACTGCACTGCCTGTGTATATGGCCGAAGGACGAGCTTGCCGATGGCGTCCAAGGCCGTGGGTGGAGTCAGGGTGCTCCACCGGTCCATAGTGAAGCGTGCGTCCAGGGCCCAATGCAGGGCAGGGACGCATTGGAGCCTGACGTGTTGCACTGCCTCCTGTGGCGGCCACCTGCACAGAAGCAGCCAGCACTCCATGGACCTCCTCCGTGACTTAAAGGCGGCTGGCGACATCTCCAGCTCGCACTTCTCTGGAGCGGAGGCTGGTGACGGCCGGGGAGTGGTCAGTTAGTAGGTCCAGACTTCCGTTCACTGTGCCATGTAAGATGTCTGGCTAAGGAAATGCAGGGCGTGTGTGCTCCCGTTTACTGAGTGAGTCAATAACTGACAGAGGTTCGCCTCGCGGGTGCGGGCGCAGGCAGAAAACATCTCGTACATCCAACAGGAACCCCCTTATATGGGCGGTTGCCTACGTCACTATACGTCATTACTACGTCATAACCATTGACTTTACATAAGGCACTGATGGTGCACTCTATGATATGGTTACATCCTCATAAGTACATAAGAGTGAATATTCATGAGTAGTCTACATGGCTTGGGTTTACATGATTCTCGTCCTTTAGCGTGGTGCTGTCGTTGGGTGAAGTGGGTGGTTTCCGGCAGAGCTATGTGGTGGCCTGAGACGCCCCTTTTTACTTCCTGTGTGTTTCCATAATGGTTTGTTCTTCACACTGTCGCCTCGCTGTGCTGTGTTCTTCAAATTGTTCTTGTTATTAGATGAATTCTACCGTTCATCATCGCTTTCTTCTTCTTTATTTATTTGTGGTGCTCGTACTGGGTCAGGAGGTGTTACTGCATCTGTGTTGGTAGATGTAGTGCCCTGCGGGGCACCACAAGTGCCTGCCTGCCTTTCACAGCCTTCCTCTTCGTGTGTGTGTGTGTGTGTGTGTGTGTGTTGTGTTGACTCTTATTTTCTTTTATTTTTTCTTCCTAACTGTTTTCCTGTCAACAGAGTGTCCAGAGGTAGGAAAGAAGAGAAAGGAAGGAAGTGAGTGGACAGCTTTTGGTGGCTTTTTCTTTGGTCAGGTCAGGTCAGGTCAGGGGCCGGGACATGCAGCTTTTTTTCCTTGTCCTCAGAAGAGTGTTCTGGCTACACCTGTCAGTGTTAGATTGGAATTATAAGAACCAGAAATTTGTAAGAAAAGTTTTTGAGGAAACAGTTTTGTTGTTTGGAAGAAGAATGTCATGGCTCTGTGAACCAGTCCTCCTCCTCCTCCTCCTCCTCCTGTGGTGGCTTATAGCAGCACATGTAGTGTGCCGGGCTGCACTGTGTTGTCAGTCTGGGCAGCAGCAGTGTTCTGGGCTCATCCACTCATTGTAATGTTGGTTTTTCAGAGCGGTGGCACTGCCCGGCACTTCCTCAAGAAGGCTCTCCTGCCCCTGACTGGCTGGTGTGACTCTGCTGCTTCTTGGTGAGTGTAAGATGTCCGGCTAAGGAAACGCAGGGCGTGTGTGCTCCCGTTTACTGAGTGAGTGAGTAACTGACAAAGGTTCGCCTCGCGGGTGCCGGCGCTGGCGGAAAACATCTCGTACATCCAACATCCCCCCTCCAAGATACATCTGTGCCCAACAATGGATCTGAAAATTATTATTCCTACTAGAAATGAATACAATGCTATGGACTGGGTGGGAGCATAACGGGGGGATGGTGTGTGTGTGTGTGTGTGTTCATACAAAGTCATCCAGCCAGTGAGGCCGCCGTGTGTGCCTCCGCGGTCGGCGCGGCTGCGGTGACGGGTCACGCGTCAGTGCTGTAGACGGGGCGGCCGCAGGTCGTGGAGGACCGGAGCCACTCTGTTGTACCTCTGGCCTGTCTCCGTGGGGGTTAGGCGCCGTGGATGGCCTCAGATGCTTTCTGTTCCTTATGGAGACGCGCCCGCTGCCGTCCAGTCTGACAGCATACTGTCTGTGGGGTCTGGCTTCCACCACGAGGCCCGTCCGGTCCCACAGGTTAGATGACTGGTTTTGGACCCTCACACGCGTACCGGGCGATAGGGGCAGGAGCCTCCTGGGTGTGCTGCTTGCCTCCCGGGCGTTGTTGTCGTCCGCCATCTGCACCTCTCGCCTGCGGAGCGTCCAGCCCCACTGTCCGTCAACCATGAGCTGCCAGCGGGCCGTCGGTACTCCATCTCGCAGCTGCCTGCCCGCTGCAAACTGGGCTGGGGACCTGTCTCCTCCTCTTAGCGGGGTGTTGAGGTACCGTAGCAGAGCCAGCGCCATCCTGTCAGTGTCGAGTTTGCCTCCGTCGCCGGTGTTGGGCACGATGAGCCTCTTGGCTGTCTTGACGGCGACCTCGGCCCTTCCGTTGGATTGTGGGTATTGGGCAGAGGACATGCGCACCAACACGCCCCACTTTTTCAGGAACTCCATCATCTCGTCGCTGGCCAGGTTCGTGCCGCCATCCGTGGATACTTGCTCCGGGGCCCCCCAGCGGGCGAAGTATCGCCGCAGTTGCGTCTTGATTCTCTGGGACGTGGCGCCGTGTGGGAAGTGAGCTATTTCCAGCCAGCCGGCAAGCCTGTCGGCGTAGGCCATGTACGTGTGTCCTTCGTGCTGGAACATGTAGGGCTCCGTCTGCTGGAACGGGTACTCAGGGGCGGCGTCATCGCCAGCGTTTCAGCAGCGGGCTGCGATGGGCGCGTGTTTCGCATTCTGTGCATGCGAGCGGTGGTGCCGCAGGTCCCCCTCAATCCCCGGCCAGTATACACACTGCCTCGCCCTCCGCAGCATGGAATCGAGGCCCTGGTGGCTGGCGTGTAGGTTTGCTGCTACCTGCTGTCGGAGAGCTTCGGGGATGACGAGGCGCACGTACCCTGGTCAAACATGTATGTCACTACGTCGTGCATCACTGCCAGCCTGTCCCTCGCCCCATAGAAGGGACGCAGGGATGCCACTTCTTGTGCTTTATGCTGGTGCCAGTCACCCGCCATGACCTTGGCGACTAACATCTGGTACGTCGGGTCGTCGGCGGCCTTCCGCTTGACCTCCTCTTCGTCCACCACGCGTCCCTCCCGATCGGTGCAGGCTATGACTGCGGCGGCGACTGCCCCGATGATATCCTCGTCCGAGTCGAGGTCCGCTGTTGTCGGGAGTGCCCTGAGAGCTGGGTAGCGGGACAGAAAGTCGGCGGCGGTGTTGCTCTTCCCAGGGAGGTATTTGATTTGGAATCGGAACTGTAGTGTTCGTTCCTTGAGCCTGAAGAGCCTGGGGTTGACAACGCTCGTCAGAGCTGTCTCCTAGGAGCTTCACAAGGGGGCGGTGGTCGGTCACGATGGTGAGGTTTGGGCATCCCAGCAGGAACAACCTCGCCGTTTGGAGGCACCACGCCACCGCCAGAGCCTCCTTCCACAGCTGCGTATCCAGCCTCGGCGGTGGTGAGGTGCCGGCTGCCGCACAGGGCCAGGTGCCACCCGCCCTTACAGCAGTATGGGGCGGAGGCCGATGCACAACTGCAGTACTGCTGGAGGATGACGAATCCGATGCCCTCTCGGCTCCAGTCGGTGATGGCAGCGGTGGGGCGGGTTTTATCGTAATACGTCAGACCGTCCTTGGCCAGCTGGCATATAGTGTCCTGGGCTTGGCGGAATTTCTACTGAAGCTGGTCGTCCCAGTACACGTGTCTTCCGGTTGGTTTCTTCAGTAACTCCCGGAAGGCGTTCATGATCGGCGCGGTGGCGAGGAAGGGGGCGAGCTGGTTTACGAAGCCATACCACGATCTGATGTCCGTGATGGATGGCTTGCCCGGCATGTGGAAGCCCCTGACGTGGAAGGCTGACGTGGGCGTACGGGCGTGATCTTAAGTGTCTTCCTTTGTGAGAAAATAAGGATATATATTTTTCATGGCGGGCTTGGGGCAGATACTTAGCCCGTAACATAGTTTTCGTTTTCACGGCTAAAATAGATCTTTCCTGCACTAGTCTCATGTACCCACGTGTGCACGGGCGTGGAAGGCTAATGGGAGTAGGTGGAATTCGTAATTAGGTCATGTTCGATGTCGAAGAATGGGTAAATGGGGTCAGTAAATTGCGTGGTGATAATTAAAGGGGGCGAGGGCTAACGGTAATGGAGGGGGGGCTAATGGGTGTAGGTGAAACTCAAAAATGGATCATGTGAGGTGTCAAATACTGGAATAATGGGGTCAGTAAATTGCGTGGTGATAATTAAAGGGGGCGGGGGTTAATGGTAATTGGGGGGGGGGGGCTAATGTGAGTAGGTGAAATTCGAAAATAGGTCATGTGAGGTGTCAAATACTGGGTAAATGGGGTCAGTAAATTGCGTGGTGATAATAAAAGGGACGCGGGGTAATGGTAATGGGGGGTGCCATTGGGTGTAGATGGAATTCGTAATTTGGTCATGTTCGGTGTCGAATAATGGGTAAATGGGGTCAGTAAATTGCGTGGTGATAATTAAAGGGGGCCGGGGTTAATGGTAATGGGGGCTCATTGGGAGTAGGTGGAATTCGTAATTTGGTCATGTTCGGTGTCGAATAATGGGTAAATGGGGTCAGTAAATTGCGTGGTGATAATTAAAGGGGTGGGGCTAATGTTAATGGAGGGGCTAATGGGTACGTGAAACTCGAAAATGGTTCATGTGAGGTGTCAAATACTGGGTTAATGGGGTCAGTAAATTGCATGGTGATAATCAGAGGGGCAGGGTTGATAGTAATGGAGGGCTAATGGGAGTAGGTGGAATTCGAAATTTGGTCATGTTCGGTGTCGAATAATGGGTAGATGGGGACAGTAAATTGCGTGGTGATAATTAAAGGGCGGGGTTAATGGTAATGGGGGCTAATGGGGTATGTGGAATTCATAATTAGGTCATGTTCGGTGTCGAGTAATGGGTAAATGGGGTCAGTAAATTGCGTGGTGATAATTAAAGGGTGCGAGGATTTATGGTAATGGAGGGGCCCAATGGGTGCAAGTGAAACTCGAAAATAGGTCATGTTCGGTGTCGAATGATGGGTAAATGGGGTCAGTAAATTGCGTGGTGACAATTAAAAGGGCGGGGTTAATGGTAATGGGGGGGGGGGCCATTGGGAGTAGGTGGAATTCGTAATTAGGTCATGTTCGGTGGCGAATAAGGGGTAAATAGGGTCAGTAAATTGCGTGCTGATAATTAAAAGGGGCGGGGGTTAACGGTAATGGGGGGGGGCTAATGGGAGTAGGTGTAATTCGTAATTACCACGGCCTGATCATGTGCTAGACTCATGATATGTATTCACCAAGGCCTGATCATGTACTAGACTCGTGATATGGATTCACCATGGCCCGATCATGTGCTAGACTCGTGGTATGAGTTCACCATGGCCTGATCATGTGCTGGACTCGTGATGTGTTCACCACGGCCTGATCATGTGCTGGACTCGTGATATGTGTTCACCACGGCCTGATCATGTGCTAGACTCGTGATATGTGTTCACCACGGCCTGATCATGTGCTGGACTCGTGATATGTGTTCACCACGGCCTGATCATGTGCTGGACTCGTGATATGTATTCACCACTGCCTGATCATCTGTTGTATTCTGATATGTATTCTCTTTTATTCTGTTGTATTCTCTTTTATTCTGTTGTATTCTGTTTTATTCTGTTGTATTCTGTTGTATTCTCTTTTATTCTGTTGTATTCTGTTGTATTCTCTTTTATTCTGTTGTATTCTGTTGTATTATCTTTTATTCTGTTGTATTCTGTTGTATTCTCTTTTATTCTGTTGTATTCTGTTGTATTATCTTTTATTCTGTTGTATTCTGTTGTATTCTCTTTTATTCTGTTGTATTCTGTTGTATTATCTTTTATTCTGTTGTATTCTGTTGTATTCTCTTTTATTCTGTTGTATTCTGTTGTATTCTCTTTTATTCTGTTGTATTCTGTTGTATTCTCTTTTATTCTGTTGTATTCTGTTGTATTATCTTTTATTCTTTTGTATTCTGTTGTATTCTCTTTTATTCTGTTGTATTCTGTTGTATTATCTTTTATTCTGTTGTATTCTCTTTTATTCTGTTGTATTCTGTTGTATTCTCTTTTATTCTGTTGTATTCTCTTTTATTCTGTTGTATTCTGTTGTATTATCTTTTATTCTGTTGTATTCTCTTTTATTCTGTTGTATTATCTTTTATTCTGTTGTATTCTGTTGTATTCTCTTTTATTCTGTTGTATTCTGTTGTATTATCTTTTATTCTGTTGTATTCTGTTGTATTCTCTTTTATTCTGTTGTATTCTGTTGTATTCTCTTTTATTCTGTTGTATTCTGTTGTATTATCTTTTATTCTGTTGTATTCTCTTTTATTCTGTTGTATTCTGTTGTATTATCTTTTATTCTGTTGTATTCTTTTGTATTCTCTTTTATTCTGTTGTATTCTCTTTTATTCTGTTGTATTCTCTTTTATTCTGTTGTATTCTCTTTTATTCTGTTGTATTCTGTTGTATTATCTTTTATTCTGTTGTATTCTCTTTTATTGTATTCTGTTGTATTCTCTTTTATTCTGTTTTATTCTGTTGTATCTTTTATTCTGTTGTATTCTATTTGTATTCTCCTTTATTCTGTTGTATTCTGTTGTATTATCTTTTATTCTGTTGTATTCTGTTGTATTCTCTTTTATTCTGTTGTATTCTGTTGTATTATCTTTTATTCTGTTGTATTCTGTTGTATTCTCTTTTATTCTGTTGTATTCTGTTGTATTCTCTTTTATTCTGTTGTATTCTGTTGTATTCTCTTTTATTCTGTTGTATTCTATTGTATTCTCTTTTATTCTGTTGTATTCTGTTGTATTCTCTTTTATTCTGTTGTATTCTGTTGTATTCTCTTTTATTCTGTTGTATTCTGTTGTATTCTCTTTTATTCTGTTGTATTCTGTTGTATTCTCTTTTATTCTGTTGTATTCTGTTGTATTCTGTTGTATTCTCTTTTATTCTGTTGTATTCTGTTGTATTCTCTTTTATTCTGTTGTATTCTCTTTTATTCTGTTGTATTCTGTTGTATTCTGTTGTATTCTCTTTTATTCTGTTGTATTCTGTTGTATTCTCTTTTATTCTGTTGTATTCTGTTGTATTATCTTTTATTCTGTTGTATTCTGTTGTATTCTCTTTTATTCTGTTGTATTCTGTTGTATTCTCTTTTATTCTGTTGTATTCTGTTGTATTCTGTTGTATTCTCTTTTATTCTGTTGTATTCTGTTGTATTCTCTTTTATTCTGTTGTATTCTGTTGTATTCTCTTTTATTCTGTTGTATTCTGTTGTATTCTCTTTTATTCTGTTGTATTCTGTTGTATTCTCTTTTATTCTGTTGTATTCTGTTGTATTATCTTTTATTCTGTTGTATTCTGTTGTATTCTCTTTTATTCTGTTGTATTCTGTTGTATTCTCTTTTATTCTGTTGTATTCTCTTTTATTCTGTTGTATTCTGTTGTATTCTCTTTTATTCTGTTGTATTCTCTTTTATTCTGTTGTATTCTCTTTTATTCTTTTGTATTCTGTTGTATTCTGTTTTATTCTCTTTTATTCTGTTGTATTCTGTTGTATTCTCTTTTATTCTGTTGTATTCTCTTTTATTCTGTTGTATTCTGTTGTATTCTGTTGTATTCTCTTTTATTCTGTTGTATTCTGTTGTATTCTCTTTTATTCTGTTGTATTCTGTTGTATTCTCTTTTATTCGGTTGTATTCTCTTTTATTCTGTTGTATTCTGTTGTATTCTCTTTTATTCTGTTGTATTCTGTTGTATTATCTTTTATTCTTTTGTATTCTGTTGTATTCTCTTTTATTCTGTTGTATTCTGTTGTATTCTCTTTTATTCTGTTGTATTCTCTTTTATTCTGTTGTATTCTCTTTTATTCTATTTGTATTCTGTTGTATTATCTTTTATTCTGTTGTATTCTGTTGTATTCTCTTTTATTCTGTTGTATTCTGTTGTATTCTCTTTTATTCTCTTTTATTCTGTTGTATTCTCTTTTATTCTGTTGTATTCTGTTGTATTCTCTTTTATTCTGTTGTATTTTTGTATTCTCTTTTATTCTGTTGTATTCTCTTTTATACTGTTGTATTCTCTTTTATTCTGTTGTATTCTGTTGTATTCTCTTTTATTCTGTTGTATTCTGTTGTATTCTCTTTTATTCTGTTGTATTCTGTTGTAGTCTGTTGTATTATCTTATATTCTGTTGTATTCTGTTGTATTATCTTTTATTCTGTTGTATTCTGTTGTATTCTCTTTTATTCTGTTGTATTCTCTTTTATTCTATTTTATTCTGTTGTATTCTCTTTTATTCTGTTGTATTCTCTTTTATTATGTATTATTCTCTTTTATTCTGTTGAATTCTCTTTTATTCTATTTGTATTCTGTTGTATTCTCTTTTATTCTGTTGTATTCTGTTGTATTCTCTTTTATTCTGTTGTTGTATTTTCTTTTATTCTGTTGTATTCTCTTTTATTCTGTTGTATTCTGTTGTATTCTTTTATTCTGTTGTATTCTGTTGTATTCTCTTTTATTCTGTTGTATTCTGTTGTATTATCTTTTATTCTGTTGTATTCTGTTTCTCTTTTATTCTGTTGTATTCTGTTGTATTCTCTTTTATTCTGTTGTATTCTGTTGTATTCTCTTTTATTCTGTTGTATTCTGTTGTATTCTCTTTTATTCTGTTGTATTCTTTTGTATTCTCTTTTATTCTGTTGTATTCTGTTGTATTCTCTTTTATTCTGTTGTATTCTCTTTTATTCTGTTGTATTCTGTTGTATTCTCTTTTATTCTGTTGTATTCTGTTGTATTCTCTTTTATTCTGTTGTATTCTGTTGTATTCTCTTTTATTCTGTTGTATTCTCTTTTATTCTGTTGTATTCTGTTGTATTCTCTTTTATTCTGTTGTATTCTGTTGTATTCTCTTTTATTCTGTTGTATTCTGTTGTATTCTCTTTTATTCTGTTGTATTCTGTTGTATTCTCTTTTATTCTGTTGTATTCTGTTGTATTCTGTTGTATTCTCTTTTATTCTGTTGTATTCTGTTGTATTCTCTTTTATTCTGTTGTATTCTCTTTTATTCTGTTGTATTCTGTTGTATTCTCTTTTATTCTGTTGTATTCTCTTTTATTCTGTTGTATTCTCTTTTATTCTGTTGTATTCTGTTGTATTCTCTTTTATTCTGTTGTATTCTGTTCTATTCTGTTGTATTATATTTGTATTCTCTTTTATTCTGTTGTATTCTCTTTTATTCTCTTTGATTCTGTTGTATTCTCTTTTATTCTGTTGTATTCTGTTGTATTCTCTTTTATTCTGTTGTATTCTGTTGTATTCTCTTTTATTCTGTTGTATTCTGTTGTATTCTCTTTTATTCTGTTGTATTCTCTTTTATTCTGTTGTATTCTCTTTTATTCTGTTGTATTCTGTTGTATTCTCTTTTATTCTGTTGTATTCTGTTGTATTCTCTTTTATTCTGTTGTATTCTCTTTTATTCTGTTGTATTCTGTTGTATTCTCTTTTATTCTGTTGTATTCTCTTTTATTCTGTTGTATTCTGTTGTATTCTCTCTTTTATTCTGTTGTATTCTCTTTTATTCTGTTGTATTCTGTTGTATTCTCTTTTATTCTGTTGTATTCTCTTTTATTCTGTTGTATTCTGTTGTATTCTCTTTTATTCTGTTGTATTCTGTTGTATTCTCTTTTATTCTGTTGTATTCTCTTTTATTCTGTTGTATTCTCTTTTATTCTGTTGTATTCTGTTGTATTCTCTTTTATTCTGTTGTATTCTGTTGTATTATGTTGTATTCTCTTTTATTCTGTTGTATTCTCTTTTATTCTGTTGTATTCTCTTTTATTCTTTTGTATTATGTTGTATTCTTTTTTATTCTATTTTATTCTGTTGTATTCTCTTTTATTCTGTTGTATTCTGTTGTATTCTCTTTTATTCTGTTGTATTCTCTTTTATTCTGTTGTATTCTGTTGTATTCTCTTTTATTCTGTTGTATTCTCTTTTATTCTGTTGTATTCTGTTGTATTCTCTTTTATTCTGTTGTATTCTGTTGTATTCTCTTTTATTCTGTTGTATTCTGTTGTATTCTCTTTTATTCTGTTGTATTCTGTTGTATTCTCTTTTATTCTGTTGTATTCTGTTGTATTCTCTTTTATTCTGTTGTATTCTGTTGTATTCTCTTTTATTCTGTTGTATTCTGTTGTATTCTCTTTTATTCTGTTGTATTCTGTTGTATTCTCTTTTATTCTGTTGTATTCTGTTGTATTCTCTTTTATTCTGTTGTATTCTGTTGTATTCTCTTTTATTCTGTTGTATTCTCTTTTATTCTGTTGTATTCTCTTTTATTCTGTTGTATTCTGTTGTATTCTGTTGTATTCTCTTTTATTCTGTTGTATTCTGTTGTATTCTCTTTTATTCTGTTGTATTCTGTTGTATTATCTTTTATTCTGTTGTATTCTGTTGTATTCTGTTGTATTCTCTTTTATTCTGTTGTATTCTCTTTTATTCTGTTGTATTCTGTTGTATTCTATTTTATTCTCTTTTATTCTGTTGTATTCTGTTGTATTCTCTTTTATTCTGTTGTATTCTGTTGTATTCTCTTTTATTCTGTTGTATTCTGTTGTATTCTCTTTTATTCTGTTGTATTCTCTTTTATTCTGTTGTATTCTGTTGTATTCTCTTTTATTCTGTTGTATTCTCTTTTATTCTGTTGTATTCTGTTGTATTCTCTTTTATTCTGTTGTATTCTGTTGTATTCTCTTTTATTCTGTTGTATTCTGTTGTATTCTCTTTTATTCTTTTGTATTCTGTTGTATTCTCTTTTATTCTGTTGTATTCTGTTGTATTCTCTTTTATTCTGTTGTATTCTCTTTTATTCTGTTGTATTCTGTTGTATTCTGTTGTATTCTCTTTTATTCTGTTGTATTCTGTTGTATTCTCTTTTATTCTGTTGTATTCTGTTGTATTCTCTTTTATTCTGTTGTATTCTGTTGTATTCTCTTTTATTCTGTTGTATTCTCTTTTATTCTGTTGTATTCTGTTGTATTCTCTTTTATTCTGTTGTATTCTCTTTTATTCTGTTGTATTCTGTTGTTTTCTGTTGTATTCTCTTTTATTCTGTTGTATTCTGTTGTATTCTCTTTTATTCTGTTGTATTCTGTTGTATTCTCTTTTATTCTGTTGTATTCTGTTGTATTCTCTTTTATTCTATTTGTATTCTGTTGTATTCTCTTTTATTCTGTTGTATTCTCTTTTATTCTATTTGTATTCCGTTGTATTCTCTTTTATTCTGTTGTATTCTGTTGTATTCTCTTTTATTCTGTTGTATTCTGTTGTATTCTCTTTTATTCTGTTGTATTCTGTTGTATTCTCTTTTATTCTGTTGTATTCTGTTGTATTCTCTTTTATTCTGTTGTATTCTGTTGTATTCTCTTTTATTCTGTTGTATTCTGTTGTATTCTCTTTTATTCTGTTGTATTCTGTTGTATTCTCTTTTATTCTGTTGTATTCTGTTGTATTCTCTTTTATTCTGTTGTATTCTGTTGTATTCTTTTGTATTCTCTTTTATTCTGTTGTATTCTCTTTTATTCTGTTGTATTCTCTTTTATTCTGTTGTATTCTGTTGTATTCTCTTTTATTCTGTTGTATTCTGTTGTATTCTCTTTTATTCTGTTGTATTCTGTTGTATTCTCTTTTATTCTGTTGTATTCTGTTGTATTATCTTTTATTCTGTTGTATTCTGTTGTATTCTCTTTTATTCTGTTGTATTCTCTTTTATTCTATTTTATTCTGTTGTATTCTGTTGTATTCTTGTATTCTCTTTTATTCTGTTGTATTCTCTTTTATTCTGTTGTATTCTGTTGTATTCTCTTTTATTCTGTTGTATTCTCTTTTATTCTGTTGTATTCTGTTGTATTCTCTTTTATTCTGTTGTATTCTGTTGTATCTTTTATTCTGTTGTATTCTGTTCTATTTTATTCTGTTGTATTCTCTTTTATTCTGTTGTATTCTGTTGTATTCTCTTTTATTCTGTTGTATTCTGTTGTATTCTCTTTTATTCTGTTGTATTCTGTTGTATTCTCTTTTATTCTGTTGTATTCTGTTGTATTCTCTTTTATTCTGTTGTATTCTGTTGTATTCTCTTTTATTCTGTTGTATTCTGTTGTATTCTGTTGTATTCTCTTTTATTCTGTTGTATTCTGTTGTATTATCTTTTATTCTGTTGTATTCTGTTGTATTCTCTTTTATTCTGTTGTATTCTGTTGTATTCTCTCTTTTATTCTATTTGTATTCTGTTGTATTCTCTTTTATTCTGTTGTATTCTGTTGTATTCTCTTTTATTCTGTTGTATTCTGTTGTATTCTCTTTTATTCTGTTGTATTCTCTTTTTTCTGTTGTATTCTCTTTTATTCTCTTGTATTCTCTTTTATTCTGTTGTATTCTGTTGTATTATCTTTTATTCTTTTGTATTCTGTTGTATTCTCTTTTATTCTGTTGTATTCTGTTGTATTCTCTTTTATTCTGTTGTATTCTGTTGTATTCTCTTTTATTCTGTTGTATTCTGTTGTATTCTCTTTTATTCTGTTGTATTCTGTTGTATTATCTTTTATTCTTTTGTATTCTCTTTTATTCTGTTGTATTCTCTTTTATTCTGTTGTATTCTGTTGTATTCTCTTTTATTCTGTTGTATTCTGTTGTATTCTCTTTTATTCTGTTGTATTCTGTTGTATTCTGTTGTATTCTCTTTTATTCTGTTGTATTCTGTTGTATTCTCTTTTATTCTGTTGTATTCTGTTGTATTATCTTTTATTCTGTTGTATTCTCTTTTATTCTCTTTTATTCTGTTGTATTCTCTTTTATTCTGTTGTATTCTGTTGTATTCTGTTGTATTATCTTTTATTCTGTTGTATTCTCTTTTATTCTGTTGTATTCTATTTGTATTCTCTTTTATTCTATTTGTATTCTGTTGTATTCTCTTTTATTCTGTTGTATTCTGTTGTATTCTCTTTTATTCTGTTGTATTCTCTTTTATTCTGTTGTATTCTGTTGTATTCTCTTTTATTCTGTTGTATTCTGTTGTATTCTCTTTTATTCTGTTGTATTCTGTTGTATTCTCTTTTATTCTGTTGTATTCTGTTGTATTCTCTTTTATTCTGTTGTATTCTCTTTTATTCTGTTGTATTCTGTTGTATTCTCTTTTATTCTGTTGTATTCTGTTGTATTCTCTTTTATTCTGTTGTATTCTGTTGTATTCTCTTTTATTCTGTTGTATTCTGTTGTATTCTCTTTTATTCTGTTGTATTCTCTTTTATTCTGTTGTATTCTGTTGTATTCTCTTTTATTCTGTTGTATTCTGTTGTATTCTCTTTTATTCTGTTGTATTCTCTTTTATTCTGTTGTATTCTGTTGTATTCTCTTTTATTCTGTTGTATTCTGTTGTATTCTGTTGTATTCTCTTTTATTCTGTTGTATTCTGTTGTATTCTCTTTTATTCTGTTGTATTCTGTTGTATCTTTTATTCTGTTGTATTCTGTTGTATTCTCTTTTATTCTGTTGTATTCTGTTGTATTCTCTTTTATTCTGTTGTATTCTGTTGTATTCTCTTTTATTCTGTTGTATTCTGTTGTATTCTCTTTTATTCTGTTGTATTCTGTTGTATTCTCTTTTATTCTGTTGTATTCTCTTTTATTCTGTTGTATTCTGTTGTATTCTCTTTTATTCTCTTGTATTCTGTTGTATTCTGTTGTATTCTCTTTTATTCTGTTGTATTCTGTTGTATTCTCTTTTATTCATTTGTATTCTGTTGTATTCTCTTTTATTCTGTTGTATTCTGTTGTATTCTCTTTTATTCTGTTGTATTCTGTTGTATTCTCTTTTATTCTGTTGTATTCTGTTGTATTCTCTTTTATTCTGTTGTATTCTGTTGTATTCTCTTTTATTCTGTTGTATTCTCTTTTATTCTCTTTTATTCTGTTGTATTCTCTTTTATTCTGTTGTATTCTGTTGTATTCTCTTTTATTCTGTTGTATTCTGTTGTATTCTCTTTTATTCTGTTGTATTCTGTTGTATTATCTTTTATTCTGTTGTATTCTGTTGTATTCTCTTTTATTCTGTTGTATTCTGTTGTATTATCTTTTATTCTGTTGTATTCTGTTGTATTCTTTTGTATTCTCTTTTATTCTGTTGTATTCTCTTTTATTCTGTTGTATTCTGTTGTATTCTCTTTTATTCTGTTGTATTCTCTTTTATTCTGTTGTATTCTCTTTTATTCTGTTGTATTCTGTTGTATTCTCTTTTATTCTGTTGTATTCTGTTGTATTCTCTTTTATTCTGTTGTATTCTGTTGTATTCTCTTTTATTCTGTTGTATTCTGTTGTATTCTCTTTTATTCTGTTGTATTCTCTTTTATTCTGTTGTATTCTGTTGTATTCTCTTTTATTCTGTTGTATTCTGTTGTATTCTTTTATTCTGTTGTATTCTCTTTTATTCTGTTGTATTCTGTTGTATTCTCTTTTATTCTGTTGTATTCTGTTGTATTATCTTTTATTCTGTTGTATTCTCTTTTATTCTGTTGTATTCTGTTGTATTCTCTTTTATTCTGTTGTATTCTGTTGTATTCTTTTATTCTGTTGTATTATGTTGTATTCTCTTTTATTCTGTTGTATTCTGTTGTATTATCTTTTATTCTGTTGTATTCTGTTGTATTATCTTTTATTCTGTTTTATTCTGTTGTATTCTCTTTTATTCTGTTGTATTCTGTTGTATTCTCTTTTATTCTGTTGTATTCTGTTGTATTCTCTTTTATTCTGTTGTATTCTATTTGTATTCTGTTATTCTTTTATTCTGTTGTATTCTGTTGTATTCTCTTTTATTCTGTTGTATTCTGTTTTATTCTATTTTATTCTGTTGTATTCTGTTGTATTCTCTTTTATTCTGTTGTATTCTCTTTTATTCTGTTGTATTCTGTTGTATTATCTTTTATTCTGTTGTATTCTCTTTTATTCTGTTGTATTCTGTTGTATTCTCTTTTATTCTGTTGTATTCTGTTGTATTCTGTTGTATTCTCTTTTATTCTGTTGTATTCTCTTTTATTCTGTTGTATTCTGTTGTATTATCTTTTATTCTGTTGTATTCTCTTTTATTCTGTTGTATTCTCTTTTATTCTGTTGTATTCTGTTGTATTCTGTTGTATTCTCTTTTATTCTGTTGTATTCTGTTGTATTCTCTTTTATTCTGTTGTATTCTGTTGTATTCTCTTTTATTCTGTTGTATTCTCTTTTATGTTGTTTTTTGTTTTATTCTCTTTTATTGTGTTGTATTCTCTTTTATTCTGTTGTATTATATTTTATTCTGTTGTATTCTCTTTTATTCTGTTGTATTCTGTTGTATTCTCTTTTAGTCTGTTGTATTCTGTTGTATTCTCTTTTATTCTGTTGTATTCTGTTGTGTTCTCTTTTATTCTGTTGTATTCTCTTTTATTCTGTTGTATTCTGTAGTATTATCTTTTATTCTGTTGTATTCTCTTTTATTCTGTTGTATTCTCTTTTATTCTGTTGTATTCTGTTGTATTCTCTTTTATTCTGTTGTATTCTCTTTTATTCTGTTTTATTCTGTTGTATTCTGTTGTATTCTCTTTTATTCTGTTGTATTCTGTTGTATTCTCTTTTATTCTGTTGTATTCTGTTGTATTCTCTTTTATTCTGTTGTATTCTGTTGTATTCTCTTTTATTCTGTTGTATTCTGTTGTATTCTCTTTTATTCTGTTGTATTCTGTTGTATTCTCTTTTATTCTGTTGTATTCTGTTGTATTCTCTTTTATTCTGTTGTATTCTATTTTATTCTTTTTTATTCTGTTTTATTCTGTTTTATTCTGTTTTATTCTGTTGTATTCTGTTGTATTCTCTTTTATTCTGTTGTATTCTGTTGTATTCTCTTTTATTCTGTTGTATTCTCTTTTATTCTGTTGTATTCTCTTTTATTCTGTTGTATTCTGTTGTATTCTCTTTTATTCTGTTGTATTCTGTTGTATTCTCTTTTATTCTGTTGTATTCTGTTGTATTCTCTTTTATTCTGTTGTATTCTCTTTTATTCTGTTGTATTCTCTTTTATTCTATTGTATTCTGTTGTATTCTCTTTTATTCTGTTGTATTCTCTTTTATTCTGTTGTATTCTCTTTTATTCTGTTGTATTGTATTCTCTTTTATTCTGTTGTATTCTGTTGTATTCTCGTTTATTCTGTTGTATTCTGTTGTATTCTCTTAAATACTGTTGTAGTCTGTTGTATTCTGTTGTAGACTCTAGTATTCTGTTGTATTCTCTTGTATTCTGTTGTATTCTCTTTTATTCTGTTGTATTCTCTTTTATTCTGGTGTATTCTCTTTTATTCTGTTGTATTCTGTATTCTCTTTTATTCTGTTGTATTCTGTTGTATTCTCTTTTATTCTGTTGTATTCTGTTGTATTCTCTTTTATTCTGTTGTATTCTGTTGTATTATCTTTTATTCTGTTGTATTCTGTTGTATTCTCTTTTATTCTGTTGTATTCTCTTTTATTCTATTGTATTCTGTTGTATTCTGTTGTATTCTCTTTTATTCTGTTGTATTCTGTTGTATTCTCTTTTATTCTGTTGTATTCTGTTGTATTCTCTTTTATTCTGTTGTATTCTGTTGTATTCTCTTGTATTCTGTTGTATTCTCTTTTATTTGTATTCTGTTGTATTCTGTTGTATTCTCTTTTATTCTGTTGTATTCTCTTTTATTCTGTTGTATTCTGTTGTATTCTCTTTTATTCTGTTGTATTCTGTTGTATTCTCTTTTATTCTGTTGTATTCTGTTGTATTCTCTTTTATTCTGTTGTATTCTGTTGTATTCTGTTGTATTCTCTTTTATTCTGTTGTATTCTCTTTTATTCTGTTGTATTCTGTTGTATTCTCTTTTATTCATTTGTATTCTGTTGTATTCTCTTTTATTCTGTTGTATTCTGTTGTATTCTCTTTTATTCTGTTGTATTCTGTTGTATTCTCTTTTATTCTGTTGTATTCTCTTTTATTCTGTTGTATTCTCTTTTATTCTGTTGTATTCTCTTTTATTCTGTTGTATTCTGTTGTATTCTGTTTTATTCTCTTTTATTCTGTTGTATTCTGTTGTATTCTCTTTTATTCTGTTGTATTCTCTTTTATTCTCTTTTATTCTGTTGTATTCTGTTGTATTCTGTTGTATTCTGTTGTATTCTCTTTTATTCTGTTGTATTCTGTTGTATTCTCTTTTATTCTGTTGTATTCTGTTGTATTCTGTTGTATTCTCTTTTATTCTGTTGTATTCTGTTGTATTCTCTTTTATTCTGTTGTATTCTGTTGTATTCTCTTTTATTCTGTTGTATTCTGTTGTATTCTGTTGTATTATCTTTTATTCTGTTGTATTCTGTTGTATTCTCTTTTATTCTGTTGTATTCTGTTGTATTATCTTTTATTCTGTTGTATTCTGTTGTATTCTCTTTTATTCTGTTGTATTCTGTTGTATTATCTTTTATTCTGTTGTATTCTCTTTTATTCTGTTGTATTCTGTTGTATTCTGTTGTATTCTCTTTTATTCTGTTGTATTCTGTTGTATTCTCTTTTATTCTGTTGTATTCTCTTTTATTCTGTTGTATTCTGTTGTATTCTGTTGTATTCTCTTTTATTCTGTTGTATTCTCTTTTATTCTGTTGTATTCTGTTGTATTCTTTTTTATTCTGTTGTATTCTGTTGTATTATCTTTTATTCTGTTGTATTCTGTTGTATTCTCTTTTATTCTGTTGTATTCTGTTGTATTCTCTTTTATTCTGTTGTATTCTGTTGTATTATCTTTTATTCTGTTGTATTCTGTTGTATTCTCTTTTATTCTGTTGTATTCTGTTGTATTCTCTTTTATTCTGTTGTATTCTGTTGTATTCTCTTTTATTCTGATGTATTCTGTTGTATTCTCTTTTATTCTGTTGTATTCTGTTGTATTCTCTTTTATTCTGTTGTATTCTGTTGTATTCTCTTTTATTCTGTTGTATTCTGTTGTATTCTCTTTTATTCTGTTGTATTCTGTTGTATTCTCTTTTATTCTGTTGTATTCTGTTGTATTTTGTTGTATTCTCTTTTATTCTGTTGTATTCTGTTGTATTATCTTTTATTCTGTTGTATTCTCTTTTATTCTGTTGTATTCTGTTGTATTCTCTTTTATTCTGTTGTATTCTGTTGTATTATCTTTTATTCTGTTGTATTCTCTTTTATTCTGTTGTATTCTGTTGTATTCTCTTTTATTCTGTTGTATTCTGTTGTATTCTGTTGTATTCTCTTTTATTCTGTTGTATTCTCTTTTATTCTGTTGTATTCTCTTGTATTCTGTTGTATTCTGTTGTATTCTGTTGTATTCTCTTTTATTCTGTTGTATTCTCTTTTATTCTGTTGTATTCTGTTGTATTCTCTTTTATTCTGTTGTATTCTCTTTTATTCTGTTGTATTCTCTTTTATTCTGTTGTATTCTGTTGTATTCTCTTTTATTCTGTTGTTTTCTGTTGTATTCTCTTTTATTCTGTTGTATTCTCTTTTATTCTGTTGTATTCTGTTGTATTATCTTTTATTCTGTTGTATTCTGTTGTATTCTCTTTTATTCTGTTGTATTCTGTTGTATTATCTTTTATTCTGTTGTATTATCTTTTATTCTGTTGTATTCTGTTGTATAACTGATTTTTATGTTTTGGGGGGAATTTCACGCAAGTTTTCCAGGCCGATATTACCCTTAATATTGAGTGTAGCGTTATGCAGAGGCCAGAAATGAACTCCCCGTCTCGTTTTACCCAAGAAGAGTCACCGTTTTGATGAAAATAACCTCAAATAACATAAATATAGCTGATTTTCATGTTTTTGGAGGAATTTCACGCGAGCTTTCCGGGCCAATATCTTCCTTAATATTGAGTGTAGCGTTATGCCGAGGCCAGAATTGGATTCCTCGTCTCGTTTTACTAAAAAAAAAGTCACCGTTTGCATGAAAATAACATAAATATAGGTTATTTTCCTGTTTTGGGGTGAATTTCACGCGAGCTTTCCGGGCCGATATCTCCCTTAATATTGAGTGTAGCATTATGACGAGGCCAGAAATGGATTCCTCGTCTTATTTTACCCAAGAAGAGTCGCCGTTTGCATGAAAATAGCTTCAAATAACATAAATATAATTGATTTTCATGTTTTTTTGATAATTTCACGCTAGTTTTCCGTGCCGATATCTCCCTTAATATTTAGTGTATCGTTATGCCGAGGCCAGAAATGGATTCCTCGTCTCGTTTCCTTCTCGTTTAGTCGCCTTTTGCAGGACATGGCCGCTTTTTATTTTATTTTTTTTATTTTTCTAGGGACCCAAAGTATAACACTTTCACCTCAAGTACGAGAGTCCAGTGCGGGACACCTGCCGATTTCTGAGCCCCACACTGCTTTTATCACCCAAATAACCGCCTTCACATATGATTGTTGTTTAAAGGGTTAATTATTGGGGCTTCTTGGCATCAGGTATGGGTCAGAAAACGGTAAATGCGCGGCTCTGAGTACGATAATCTAGCATCGGTGCGCGGTAAAAAATCATAACACAGCTGATCGTCCACGCAGTTCCTCCTTCACGACGTGTTTCGAGAGGTGTTTGCAGTGATTTTGGGGGTAAGACAGTGTATTTTTACATTCATGGTACAGAGGAAGGGTCAAACTACCACCAGGGTCATTAAATACCCCTGAAAATGCTTACAACGCCTACGGAAGCCTTGTCAAATACGTGTTTATAGGTGACGAGTTTTGACCCCGCGCCGTATCAGCTGTTCTTAAGAGGTCATAAAGGAGATGAATCGTGTTCCCGTGAGTGACTTTTAACGTTCATGGTACAGAGGAAGGGTCAAGCTACCACCAGGGTCATTATCTACCTCTGGAAATGTCCCCCACAACGCCTACGAAAGCCTTGTCAAATATGTGACTCATTGACCTCAAGCATCAACCGCCCAAAAATCATGTTACCGTTGATGAGGTTTCAGGCCCTGCTGCTGCTCTGCTTCTAAAAGGTGAAAAAAGAGATTAATCGCTTCCCGTGAGTGTTTTCTCCCCTTCATAGTACAGAGTTACGTCATGTGACGGACGAGTGTGTGACGTGGCAGCAGTGTTTAAATGTGTTACGTGATCCCAGAGAGTGTTACACGTTGTGACATTAGTAGTATTCTGTTACCTTGACACATGATAGGGCTGTTACTGGCTGTGTTACGTCACTGTGTTAAGGTGACGGGCTGTGACGTGGGCTCTCAGGTGTTATGCAGTGTTAACAGTGCCACCGACAGTTCCATGTTCAGCAGGTGTTACGTGATGCAAGACAGATTAGTTACCCAGTGTTACAGTGTCTTGTTAACCACCTACCTGGTGTGACCCCCCTCCTGTGATGTGGGCTCAGCCAGGGTGTTTAATATGCAGTGCCACAGACAGTGTTATGTTACCAGGCAGTGTTCACAGTGGCATAGATTCGTGTGGTGCCAGAATCAGTGTGATGCCAGCCATTCGTGCCGGGGACGGCAAATGTATAGAATAACACCCATGTGACCCTAGGACCCTGTACAGAGGCTTCGGGAATATTCGCACCGCTGTGATGTAGTACTCTTGTTAATTAAAGTTAATCTCACGTCAAGGCTGACCTGACCAAGGCTACAGCAGGTCACACAGGGCTGTCACCTACCAAAACAACCCTCGCTTATCATCACCACAAGCTCTTTAGTGGGTGTGCGTTTAGGGCAGGCTGTGGTGGTAATTACAACATTTCTAGCACATCCAGCCTAGTTTTGACAAGCCAACAGACGTGTTTATGTCACAAGGGGTGTTCTTTTCCGTGCGGGCTCTTCCCTTTCTTCACCCCGGAGCTCGCAGTCTCTCTCTCTCTCTCTCTCTCTCTCTCTCTCTCTCTCTCTCTCTCTCTCTCTCTCTCTCTCTCTCTCTCTCTCTCTCTCTCTCTCTCTCCCCAAATATCAATGCTTTTTTTAGTTAATAGCTTACTACTACTACTACATGTCTCATCGCACATTGACTTAGGTGAGGGGTGGGAAGGCACCTGGCACCTGTAACATCAGTGTGGAGCTGCTCAAAGCTGGACGTGAGGCTGTGATCCGCGGGTTGCATGTGGTCTTGACTGTCTGGTACCATTCCTCCTGACTGGGTTGGTCGTCCCTATCTGGAAAGGGAAAGGGGACCGCCAGGACTGCAACAAGTACCGTGGTAGTACACTGCTCAGTGTGCCAGGCAATGCCCACCTATTGCTGATGTAAATTCGCAGCCAGCTGCTGAAGGTGCAGAGACCTGAACAGTCTGGCCTGGCAAGTCAACACCTGAGCACCGTATCCTGGCGTACTTACTTGTTACTTGTTACTTGTGTTTCTTATTTATCTGGTCCCACTTCCGCCGAAGCGCTCTGCAGGACCCACATATTTAATTCATTAAATTTTCAATATTGATCACAACTTCTATGCCATGTTAATTGTCAATGTTTCCGTGTCATAGCAGTCAGAGAACAGAAATGTTTTTAGTCCTTTCTTAAATTTGGAGATATCTTTTGTTCTTCTAATGTCAGGAGGGAGCTTATTGTACAGTCTTGGGGTGGCAGAACTGAAAGCGCGCAATCCAACATTTGAAGAGTACCATGAAGTGTGATTCCAGAAGTGGCTCGGCAAGTGTTAATGCCTTCACCTGGCTGTATTTCGTGTAATAATTCTCTCAAATACGGCCAGTGATCAAAGCTTGGTGTGTCAAAACACATAACTTAAATACTATCCTTGCTTTTATTGGCAACCAGTGGAGCTCTATCAGAACAGGAGTTATTCTCTCTCGTGGTGGAATTCCTTTGATTAGTCTCGCTGCTCTGTTTAAGATCATCTGTAATTTCCTTAATTGGAGCTTTGGCAGGTTATAGTAGATCGAGTTGCAATAATCCACTCTTGATATAATATTGTTAATCACCAATTTCTTGATCCAGGTATTTCTTGATAAAAGCAATATTTCTAAGGTGATATCCAGCTATCCTTACGACATTATTTATCTGACATTTCAGTGTCAAACTGGAATCCAACAACACTCCCAAGTCACGAACACTTTCAACAATATGAATTTCATTACCACCTATAATCATGTTCCCGTCACCAAAATAACGTAGAGTGTCCTTCTTCCCCACAAACATGAATTCAGTCTTATCATCGTTTAATTTCAATTGCTTATAATGCATCCAATCTTTCCTTGACTGAATTAATAACACTATTGATCTTAGCACTTGTATTTTCAATATCACTGATGGAAAAGTAGAACTGGGTGTCATCAGCAAATAACTGCTCATCGGGTGTCTCTGTGAGAGACAATCCTGAGTGGAGGAAGCCAAGGGGACATCCACGGACTTAGTGGCTGGAGCAAGTTATAGTAGATCCTGCAGGGAGGTACTCAGGATGGCCTGCAGGAGAAATGCCGGAGGGACCCCTGGCTTGGCGTCGTAGGGTGGCGAGGCGACGCGCCCCTGCGTATGCCCCATTGATTGATTGATTGTGGTGGTGGTGTGTGTGTGTGTGTGTGTGTGTATTTACCTAGTTGTAGTTTTACAGGCCCGGGCTTACGCTGGTGTGGTCCCGTCTCCATATCTGCATTTATCCAACTTTTCCTTGAAGCTTTGCACACTGCCACTACATCCTCACCGTTCCAAAGCTCTATATCTCTTTGCAGGAAGCTATATTTCTTTATGTCTCTCAGGCATCTTCCCTCCTCAATTTTCATCCTCTGTGCAGGGATATGAACCTTTATCTGACTAATGAGACTTTCTTTCAGGGCTGTGTGAGGAGGAGGAGGAGGAGGCTGTGGTGAGGTGGAGACTTGACACTACCATCGCCATCAGGCCAGGCTAAGGTAATGTCTGCTTGATCTTGTTAGGCTCAAAGGGAAGGAAGGAAAGAAAAGGAAAGGAATGAGAAGGAAGGAAAGGAAAGGAAAGAGGAAGGGAAGGGAAAGAAAGAAGGAAGGAAAGGAAAGGAAAGGAAAATGAAGTTACAAAAGAAGGAAAAATAATATATGAAAATGTGAGCCTTCCTCTGTACCGTGAACCTAAAAACACATATTTGACAAGGCTTTCCTAGTTTTAGGCATTTCCAGGGCAGTTTTATGACCCTGGTGGTAGTGCCTTCCTCTGTACCATGACCCAACGAAAACATATATTTGACAGTTCTTTCATAGGAGATTGTCATTTCTTGGGGTAGTTTAATGACCCTGGTGTTAGTGTGACCTTTCCTCTGTACCATGACCCTAAGAAAACATATTTGACATGGCTTTCCTAGGAGTTGTGGGCATTTCCAGGGGTAGTTTTATGACCCTGATGGTAGTGTGACCCTTCCTCTGTACCGTGAACCTAAAAACACATATTTGACAAGGCTTTCATAGGAGTTGTGGGCATTTCCTGGGATAGTTGAATGACCCTGGTGGTCGTCTGACCGTTCGTCTGTGGCCTGACCCTAAGAAAACATATATTTGACAAGGCTTTCATAGGAGTTGTGGGCATTTTCAGGGGTAGTTTAATGACCCTGGTGGTAGTGTGACCCTTCCCCTGTACCATAATGCTACAGAAGCACTCATTAGAACCAAATTGATCTCTTTTTTTAGCCTTTGCAAGTAGTTAATGTTAGAGTCGAAACATCTGACAATCCCATCTTCTTACAGGCCAAGCAGTGCAGAGAAGAAGGAGGAAGAAGAAGAGGAGGATGTGAGTTCTATACATAAAGGCAGATCAATATATAGAAGCTTATGGAGTAGAGGAAATATGTCATTCTATGTATTAAAGAGGATAAGAGGGAGGAGAAGGTTAACTTGTAAATATAGGCAGAAGTTTATGTGCCAAGGAAAATATTTAAATGATTTGTATTATGCATGTATTGAAATGTTATGAACTTGGATGTTTGTATGTATAAGGCTATGGGATTTACTTACAAGGTCTGTGGTGTTTTTTTTTACTTATAAGGTTGTACTTAGGATTTTACTTATAAGTTCTGTGGCTGTGGGTACCTCCTACAAAGCCTTTCTACTATGGCTATTAATTAACAAAATCCTCTTTCTTTCAGCTTGTGTACTGGCTCAGAAAGTAGTTAAAGGGTGCATGTTATCTATGAAGGCTATATCAATAAGTATGGAAGTGTGTTATGGCTATTAACAACAATCTCTTTCTTTCAGCATGTGTGCGGGGTTAGATAGTGACTTGGCATATATTGAAATGTCATGCACTGAGAGTATTTACGTAAAGGGCCGGGGTTATTTCTTATAAGGTACTACGCATGATTTTACATATACAGCCTTTAGTGTTTCTTTAGGTTAAGGTATTTCCTATCCCAGCATGTATAAGCAACCTGGGTATGGATTTATGTGTGAGTTACTGAGTTGCATGTATACTAAAATGTGTATTTGGGATTTTCATCTTCTGTGTTTTATATATATATGTATATCCTAAGAATGGTGTTTTGTTGGGAAAGAATGTTATGCACTGGGGTTATTTATATACAAAGTCTGTGGTTATTTCTTCATAAGGTATTTCCTATCCCAGTACGTACAAGAAACTTGGTATGGATTTAAATGTGCGTGTTACTGAGTTGCATGTGTATGTGTATTCAATGTATTGGGGTATATATTGTGTATTGGGGGTATTTATTTCAAGGTTAAAGTACTGAATGGAGGGGAATTTATGTAGGGGAAAGGTCTGTAGTGGGGGTGTCGTAACTAACAACCTCTCCTGCAACAACTCCTACTGGTGCTTGTGTATAGATTTAATTATGTATTGGAGATATGTATTTGAAGGTTAAGATACTGGATGGAAGGGTATTTATGTTGGGGTAATATGATAATGTCTGTAGGGATTTGTCTTAACTTAACAACCCCTTCTGCAATAGCTACTACTACTACTGGTGCTGTCCATAACTTACAACACTTCCGTAATAGGAGTATTAACAAAACCTTTTAATTTCAGCTACCAAGGACAACCTCTGCTGCTCTGGGTATCAACTCCTGCACTCCTGGGACTGGCATAACATCTGCATGCCCTTGTAACAACTCACTCTGCTTCTGCTATTCATAACACCCCGTTCTGCGTCTGCTGTCGTAACAGGGCATGGCTTCTGTATACTAACTCCTGCTCGCATAACCCGCATGGATTTACACTTCTCTCTCTGCTTCTGGCTTTCGTACCTATCAACACATTCTGCGCCTTCCTTCGTAACTAATCCCACGGCTTCTCTGCATGACAACTCCAGCTGCTTACGGCAAAATTTCGCATAACAGCTACTCCTGCTTACGTATGACAATTCTCTCTTGCTTTCGTAACAGCACGTATGGCTTTTGCATGTGAACGCATTTCATTTCTGCTGCACACTAACCCACACTGCTGCTTTGAGCATCCTAACGACCTAACCCATTCTGTAAGCTGCCGCCCAGTGCTCCAGGTGACCCCTAACGAGCCTGTCGGATCGGCGTCTAGCGAGGGAGGTTCCGTTCCCCGCTAGAGCTGTCTCCCTTCACCTTAAAAAAAATAGTTTGACATAATTTGAGAGCAGCAGTACAGGCCAGGTATCAGAGGGGTTCAGGCCTATATGGGGACACCTCTGTTAGGCTTGTACCTCAATAAATAACTAGAAAAAAGTTGGAAAGTGTTAAACAATGACCATACGTAACCTAGTCATGTGTGAATCCTGACTATGGAGGGAGATTATCCTCAAACACGTACGGTTATATATATACATGTCTTTTACCCACCCATGCGTGCAGTACGGGTGGTGAACTCTGACCTCTATGAAATAAATATACGTAACAGGAAAAAAATAAATTGGTTTAAAATATATTTCCCTCATCCATATTCGGCAGCAGATATGTACAGGTTGAAAAAACGGGTTGATATCTGATGTTTGACCCCACGGTTGACTGTTCGTCCCTGCGTCTGGGATCGCTACGTCAACATCTTCGGCCGACGTCTCCACCTTAGAGTTGAGTGTCCGTCCGTGCGTCTTTGTGTACCTGCGTTAAAATCTTCACCACCATATGACGTTGAGTCTGGCAGGCGTTGTTTTGGGATATCGAGACGGCAATTTCCCACGGCTGTTAAGGGTATGGGTCAGGCTGTCATGGGTGGCTGTCACCTTGTCACGGTGTCAAGGCTCGTAAAACCACCCTTGTCACGGTGTCAAGGCTCGTAAAACCACCCTTGGAAATACTAGCAACACAGCGTATATGGAAAGCCTTCAAATGATGTAGTGACTCGTGGAAATATTTGCAACCTAACATATTTCACCCAGTGGTGGTGGTGGTAGGGATCATGTTTCTTAACGGTCCCTCTAAGCGAGAAAAATGAGAAAAAATCATCACTCACACAAACCATTTCATACTATATATCAAAGCATTTGTGATCACATTATGCATCATCTATTTTGGGGGGTTATATCATGGCACAAATTTCAGTTGTATGTCTGTTTATTGAGGGGACTGTTTGGGTCTTGTATTTTCTGTTGTGTATTTCCAAGGCCAAAAAGGTCAGTAATTGGGTTCTCAATGATGTTTTTTTAGGTTGATGGTACAGAGGAAGGGTCATAAAAGCACCCTTGTCTGTAACTCCCTAAGCCTTGTCAAATATGTGTTTTTTAGGTTCATGGTACAGAGGAAGGGTCATAAAAGCACCCTTGTCTGTAACTCCCCTGAAAGCCTTGTCAAATATGTTTTGTTTTGTTTTTTTGTTTTTGTTTTTTGGGTTTTTTTTTTGGTTTTTTACGTCATGGCCTATTGCTCCGGTAAGCTTCTTCCCAGTGGATCCTGATGGTCGGCCCAAGGCTTCTTCCCGGTGGGGCCTGATGGTCGGCCCAGCCCGTTCTGGTGCAGGCAAGTGTTTATAGTGGTGCCATCTTGCATTGGCTCATGCTGCCCTCCCGGAGCTCATCTTTAATCCTAGAATCTAGAGTCCGGGTTGATAGGTGGTCTTCTGGACAGCATGTGGGTAGTTTTAACCCGGTAGCAGCGGGGATCATGTTTCTTAATGGTCCCTCTAAGCGAGAAAAATGGGAAAAAATCATCACTCACGCAAACCATTTCATAATAATATATATCAGCATTTGTGATAAGTTTATGTATCATCTATTTTGGGGGGTTCAAATCATGGCACAAATTTGGCCCATCGCTGCTACACGGTAAAGCCACAAATTTGGCCCGTCCCTGCTACCGGGTTAAGCCACTCGGCGGCCTTTGGTAAGTGATTACATTGAGCAAAGGTTGATGTAGGAGAATCAATTACTTCCCCATACAGTATTTAAAGAGACTATTTTGAAAGATCTTGTACACTCAGAATTTGCCATGTTAAACCCTTGAAAGCTTAGTTCTGACTAGATATCAAGCTCTTAAGGCATCACATTGAGCAAGGGTTGATGTAGAAGAATCAATTACTTCCCCATACAGTATTTAAAGAGACTGACTATTTGGAAAGGCTTCGTACACTCAGAATTTGCCATGTTTAACCCTTGAAAGCTTAGTTCTGGCTAGATATCAAGCTCTAAAGCATCACATTGAGCAAGGGTTGATGTAGGAGAATCAATTACATCCCCACTCAATATTTAAAGAGACTGACTATTTGGAAAGGCTTCGTACACTCAGAATTTGCCATGTTTAACCCTTGAAAGCTTAGTTCTGGCTAGATATCAAGCTTTAAAGCATCACATTGAGCAAGGGTTGATGTAGGAGAATCAATTACCTCTCCATACAGTATTTAAAGAGGGAATTTAACCTTTTGAAAAGGCCTCGTACACTCAGAATTTGCCATTTTTAATACTTGAAAGCTTAGCACTAGTATATTTACAAGCTCTTAGGCATCACATTGAGCGAGGGAAATATCTCGAGGGGCAAACAAGTTCATAGGAGAATTAATTGCCTCCTCAAACAACATATAAGAAGGGATTTGACTATTTAAAAAGGCCTCAAACATAGAATTTGCCATGTCTCTACAGTTGAAGGTCCAGCGCAGCTTTTAGTCAAAGTTCTCAAGCTTAAAAAATAACTCGCTTGATCTAAATGAATGAATTATCTCCCCCACACTATTTAAAGAGATTTAGAGTGCTTTAAGAGGCCTCAGACACATAGAATTTGCCACGTCCTTTCAGTTGATGGTCCATTGCTGCTTTTAGTCAAAGTTCTTAAGCTTAAAAATAACAGAGGATTGATGTGAAGAATGATTTACCTGCCCAAACAGTATGTACCCAGCCCCTCAAGTCCCCAGTGCAGTCCCAGCTCCCAATTACCTTTATTCTGGGGTCAAAGACATTAAATATAAGTGTTTTCACTTCCAATGTCACCACTAAGAACCTCAGGACAAAGTAATTGGTCACCTAACACAACATATCAAGTGTGTTAGCATAATACTGGTTGTAACATTTTAATTAACCTTTCCAATGAGCAAAAAGAATGAATATGGAACTATGAATCAAATATCCCCAGCAATTAAGTCTCCACTTTGTTATGTAACATTAGTAAGGGTTCAGTATATGTTAGATAATTACTAGCATTGTCAAGAACAGTTTTAATAGCCTTGTCAAGGGTTGGCCGAGAAAACAATATTATAACAAGCACTGAACTAATTCTTGAGTAATTGGACTGAAAGCCTTGATGGTACTCTATTTTGCTATATTATAAAAAGTCTATAAGCGATGCCTTGGAAAGCTACCATAAGCAAGGGTTGGTCTAGATTATTGATGTCCAAGCTATTAATTATATGTATTTTCTCTTACCTGAAGCCCCTAGCTCAAGCCCCAGACCCTCGATCAGCCTCTTCCAGACCCCCCCAGTAGCTACCTTATTTTCTGGGGGATCAAAACCATTAATTATGTGTTAGTTTTGATAATTACCTGACATTAAGTCTTCCCATGGGCAGTGTCAGCATTTGTGAAGCCTTAATTATCATGAGCATAGTTTTATATCAAGCACTAACTCTTGGGTAAGACTTTGAGAAGGTCTTAATGTACTCAATCTTTGGCATATAAAAACAAGTCTAGCAATGCCTTAGGAAGATACCATGAGCAAGGGGTGAGTTAGGAAACTGATATACCTATCCTCAATACTGCATAAACAATGGATCGAGGTCTTGTTCAGTATATATATCAGGCACAATTGTCCATCTTTTGAGTTAGTTTATCAAAGACATATCACAATCTTCTACCATGAGCAAGGGATGAGTTAGCAGCTTGATATATATTCCTTAATACTGCAAAATAATGGAAGAGGGCTTGTTCAATATATATTATCACTCATATAGGTTACAATTGTCCATCTTTTGAGTTAGTTTATCAAAGACATTACTGTATCTTGTACCATGAGCAAGGTCCTTAGGGTGACTTATAGGAGATAGTTATACATTCCTATGTGTTTCATAGAGGAAAGGAAGAGATCTAGAATGATATATATTCTAAGGGTTCTTCATCTCTTATAGTTAATTAGTTCAGCAGTGAAAATCAGTTTTATGCTGAGTGCTGAGTAGCCTTGATGTCGATCGATCGGCCAACACGTACCTCAAGTCAGCATGCATTTGTGTTATAAGGTCAATAAACTCATGGCTCAGAATCAGTCAGCATTTAAGTCAGCATGTGTTAGTTTCCATGCATCTGAGCTCAGCATATAGGGGTTTATTAAGTCATTATTGTTAATTCCCACTCAGCATAGTCTGTGTATCAATGCTGACTATTTTGAACTCAGGATGGTCAAGTTATCAGCATGACAGCATTAAACATTCAATGATGTGTCAGTCTGTACTCAGCATGACTGATTTTTCTATACCAATTATATGCTATAAATATAATATGCTGACTTTGCTTTGAGTTTAGCATGTGATCTCTGAAGTCGATCAGCATATCCTCAAGTCAGCATTTAAAGTCAGCATCTCGGCTCTCGGTATTCAGCATGGCTCACTCGATGAAGAAAAGTGATATCTGAAGTCAGCTAACATATCCTCAAGTCAGCATTTAAGGTCAGCATCTCGGCTCTCAGCATTCAGCATGCCTCGGACTCGATGAAGAAGTGATATTTGAAGTCAGCATTTAAAGTCAGCATCTCTCTCTCTCTCTCTCTCTCTCTCTCTCTCTCTCTCTCTCTCTCTCTCTCTCTCTCTCTCTCTCTCTCTCTTCCCAGCACGGCTTAATTCGATATCAGCCCTTAATTGATGTTACCGTTAAGTATAGCATTAAATATTATGCATGCAGGGGACGAGAAAGCTGAAAAAAAAAAATATGACGAGGCGGAAGAATTATATATGGCGAGCGATCGAGTCTATTGGCGGGGGTGTTGCCATTCTGAGAGAAAAAAACTTGTTATTTTCTCGTAAGTTTATATATTAGAGAATTTCATCCATCCCTGTGTCTCGGTATGCTAGGTCAGGTCAAGTCATGCAATAAACATGTTCTGTACGAGTGTGATGACTCCGGAAACGATATATCAGTAGTGTACGCGCTGAGGTGACCGATCAGCTGATTGGGTAAGCGGAGATTTAAACATTACGTCATAGCTACCGGAGCTGTGTGGATTTAAATTTACATAGATTTACATAGAAAATCAGACCACACAGACCCCATGGTCCAGACATAGGTAGTCTGTCCTTAAACCTAAGTGATTCTACGTTAATCCGATGGCTCCAGAACGTTGCATTTCTATATAGTTAATATTGAGTTGAGGGAAATACACGAGCTTGTTTTTCAAGGAGTCAGTCGTGCAACACTGGACCACTGAAGGAAGGCAGGAAGCTTATTTAGGGTGACCAGACGTTCCCGTTTTCAGTGACCTGTCCCCGGTTTTCACTGTGACTCAAAGATAAAAAAGAACACGAAAATGTTGAGCAAACTCTACGTATATATAGTTGTGGACCTCGGCGCAGTGTATATAGCTAAGGAACTCCCTTCTCCTTTATTTTTTTACTTGCAACAATAAACTATCAATCAATCAACCAAATAGGGTGAGAGACTTTTGAATGCTGCTCCATGAATGGTACTAAGCCCGGCAGTGTCCCCGTTTTGGTTTTTCAGTGACAAAAACGCTACATTTGGAAGTTTTTAAGCCTCGGATCCACCGAAAATGTCCCCGGATTTTGTCTCAGAAAGGTCACCTTAATTAAGCTTAGTCCATCCTCGCACTACAACGTTGATGAAGAAAAAATTGGTCCAGTCTACTACTACTACTACTACTACTACGAGAAAGAAATAGACAATAGAGAGAGAGAGAGGAGAAAATTATTAATATTTTGACCTTCCCCGCTCTGTCTCGCTTCTCATATCCTTCTGCACACTTTTGTACACTTTTCCACACTTACCCACGTCACCCTGCACACTTAAACACGTTATTATGCCCCGAGTTCAAGTGTTCTGAAGACTTAACTGATGCAAACCTTCCCTTCGTGTATCGTTTTGTTCTTTCGTTAATACTTAATAGCATACCCTGATCTTATTTGTCTCCCCTTATCTGTTATTTTGAGCGTGTTTTTACCAGTGAACTTGCTCTATTTATCCGTCGTCAAGTTCTAAGGTTGTCGTGTGTTAAAGTTCCAACACTATGATGACGTCACGGCCTCCATCTTCCCTGTCGTCTGGGAAGGCTGCCGAGACAGGGATATATTTTCATTGTTTTTCAGGTTATTATAAAGTGCCAGGAAGCGCCATGCTGTGGGAAGGTAGGTGGATCCTTTGCCCTTATTTTGGTGTGGAGGGACAGGAAATCAGGGCGTGGAAAGAGGGGAAAATTGGAAAATCTTTCATGTGATGGTGGTGGTGGTGGTGATGGCGGCGGTGATGGTGGTGGTGACGGCGGTGGTGATGACGGCGGTGATGGTGGTGGTGGTGATGACGGCGGTGGTGATGGTGGTGGTGGTGATGACGGCGGTGGTGATGACGGCAGTGGTGATGGTGGTGGTGGTGATGGCGGCGGTGATGGTGGTGGTGGTGATGACGGCGGTGGTGATGGTGGTGGTGGTGGTGACGGCGGTGGTGATGACGGCGGTGGTGATGACGGCGGTGGTGATGGTGGTGGTGGTGGTGGTGATGACGGCGGTGGTGATGACGGCAGTGGTGACAGGTGTTTGTGGTGATGAAGGCGGTGGTGACAGGTGTTGGTGGTGATGGCGGCGGTGGTGACAGGTGTTGGTGGTGATGACAGCGGTGGTGACAGGTGTTGGTGATGACGGTGGTGGTGGTGAGTTGATGGTGGTGATGGCAGTGATGGTGGTGGTGGTGATGGTGATGGCAGTGTTGATGGTGGTGGTGGTGATGATGGTGGTGGTGATGGTGGTGGTGGTGAGTTGATGGTGGTGGTGGTGGTGGTGATGGCAGTGTTGATGGTGGTGGTGGTGATGATAGTGTTAGACCCTCAGCAGTGATTGGGGTCAGCCGCCATGTCCACTCCACCAATTCCACCTCCATTGACATCGGCAGCGGCAGTGATAGGTTAGAGTATTTCTGTTATCATTAAGGGATTATTGAAGAAAGGGTAGCCTAATTATTTTGACATTTATCCCTAACTATTTGGGTGTTATTCCAGAAATCAGATGTGGTTAGGTTAGATTAATTCATCTTTTTACTCATCTTTTCCGTTATTTTGAGCGCTTTTTACCATTTAACGTTCTATTTACTCAATGGTTAGGTTAGATTTGGTCAGGTTGCCTTGGTAAAAATGGGGCAGGCTTTGCACAGCTCCATTGTCACTGGTAGTTGGTGGGTGTATTTCTGGAGTTTTACCTGTGATATGAAGGTGATAACTCTCACTATATATAGAAGTTAATTTTTCCATATATGTATCATTAGCTTTAATGGGACTGGATGGCCCCATACTTCTGCTAAATTTTCGGCTGGCCCCGGCCCGTGATTTTTATTTATTTATTTATTATAATATTGAATTGCATACGTACTTTTTCAAACGAACTTTATCCCTTACAAACATTTGCTTACAAAAATTGCATACGAATTTTATGCATGCGAACTATTTCCATACGTACTGTGGTCCTAGAATCATTATAAAGAGCGGAGCAATTCTTGTCTAAACCCTGTAATAGAATAAGTCTTTGTAGGTCACAGAAGGCCATAGATAAGGAGGTTAGGTTCTCAGGTAATATTTCCTTTGTCTTGTTTCCTGTTAGCTTTGAGGGTCAGGGTGGACCACTGGCCGCCACCTCCTCCTTGCCCTCATGCTAAACCTTTACTACTGTTCCTATAGGTAATGCACTCTCTCTCTCTCTCTCTCTCTCTCTCTCTCTCTCTCTCTCTCTCTCTCTCTCTCTCTCTCTCTCTCTCTCATAAAATAAACATTAAAATTCATGAAGGAATTTATTATTCCCAAAAGACTCAGTGTTTATACAGTTCTCATTCCTAACTTAATTTGCAGACATAAGAAGAGGAGGAAGAACAAGAGGAGGAGGAGGAGGAGGATGAAGGGGACACACAGGAATCAAATGGTGAGTGTTGTTAACTTTATAACTATTTTCCTTGTTCATCTTCTTGCACCAATTTTCTTCCTGCAATTGTTCCTTTTGTGCAAAATTCTCGGTCTTTTTTATTTCCATTTCCAGCTCTCAGTCTTCTCTCCTTCCTGTTAGTTCCTGCCACACAGCTGCCCTCAGTACAATGTCAGGTCACAGTGCAGGGCAGAGTTGTCATATGAAAAGGGACTCTGCCATCAAGCGTGACATGTTGTGGGAGCAGTTGTACAGAATAGTGAAGTCCCTGCCATATATAGGGTGGTCCTAATCATGACTGGGTTCAAAGAGAGGTGGGTTGGTTTGGAGTCAGTTGGTGGTCAGACCCTGGTGGCAAGGTGGCTCTTAGGGTCGTATTATGAGACATTTCGCCGCCCAAGAACACATATTTGACAAGGCTTTCGTAGGAGTTGTGGGCATTTCCTGGGGTAGTTTTATGACCCTGGTGGTAGTGTGACCCTTCCTCTGTACCATGAAGCTAAAGAAACACACATTTGTCAAGACTTTCATAGGAGTTTGGGGCATCTCCTTGGGTAGTTTTATGACCCTGGAGGTAGTGTGACCCTTCCTCTGTACCATGAACCTAAAGAAACACACATTTGTCAAGACTTTCATAGGAGTTTGGGGCATCTCCTTGGGTAGTTTATGACCCTGGTGGTAGTGTGACCCTTCCTCTGTACCATGAAGCTAAAGAAACACACATTTGTCAAGACTTCGAGCTTGTATGGGGTGGTACACAGGTGCCTTGAATGGACTCGCCCTAAAAACACTAGTAGGAAAAGCACCTCATGAAAGTGACACACAACTATATGGAAGTCTCAGGAGCATAACACACACACACACACACACACACACTTTGAATATGTATGTATCTGGGTGGGTGAGTGAGTGTATATGTGTGTGTGTGTGTGTGTGTGTTTGGGAATATCATACTCCATTTCTTCCCATCCCATCCCTTCCCATGCCTTCCTTTCCATCCCTTCCCTTCCTATCCCTTCTCTTCCCCTTCCATCCCTTCCCCTTCCTAACCTTTCTCTTCCCTTAACTTCCCTTCCCTTCCCTTCCCTCCCCTCCCCTTCCCTAACCCTCTCTTCCCTTCCCATCCCCTTCCCTAACCCTCTCTTCCCTTCCCATCCCTTCTCTTCCCTTCCCATCCTTCTCATCCCTTCCCATCCCTTCCCTTCCCTTCCCATCCCTTACCTTCTCATCCCATCCCATCCAATCCTTTCCCTTCCTTTCCCATCCCTTCCCTTCCCAACCCTTCCTTTCCTTCCCATTCCTTCCCTACCCTTCCTTCCCATCCCTTCTCTTCCTTCCCATCCCTTCTCTTCCTTCCTTCTCATCCCTTCCCATCCCTTCCCTTCCCTTCTCATCCCTTACCTTCTCATCCCATCCCATCCAATCCTTTCCCTTCCTTTCCCATCCCTTCCCTTCCCATCCCTTCCTGTCCCTTCTCTTCCCTTCCATTCCATTCCATTCCCATCTATTCCATCATATTCAATAAATCTTTAACAGCTGGAAAAGTTCCGTCAGATTGGAAACTTGCAAATGTCACACCAATTTTCAAAAAGGGGGACAAGTCTCATCCAGGAAACTATCGACCAATTAGCCTGATATCGATTGTTTGTAAGTTAATGGAGACTATCATTCGCGACAATATGGTGAAATTTTTCGAAGAAAATAATATGATAAATAATTCGCAACATGGCTTCCGTAGTAAACGTTCGTGTTTAACTAACTTACTTGATTTTTTTTCATTATATTTTTGAGGTGTTCGATGAAAGCAGATCAGTAGATATCATATATCTGGATTTTCAAAAGGCATTTGATAAGGTCCCCCACCAACGATTGCTCAGCAAACTATTGGCGCACGGTATCTCGGGTAACATTCACAACTGGCTTGTGGACTGGCTCTCTGAGCGGAAACAGAGAGTAGTTCTAAATGGTGTTACATCTAACTGGCTCGACGTCAGAAGCGGCATACCTCAAGGATCAGTGCTTGGCCCCATGCTCTGCTTAATTTATGTTAATGATATCGATGATGGGCTCACTTGCAAAGTATCAAAATTTGCTGATGACACAAAAATTGCTAGTAAAGTAACTGCGACACTCGACGAAGAAGCATAACAATCAGATTGAGATCGACTTGCACGTTGGGCCAGTCAATGGCAAATGAAATTTAACGTTGACAAATGTAAAGTGTTGCACATCGGAAAAAATAACAATCGCGTTCGGTACGTAATGAATGGCCAACAACTTTCTGCAGTAAGTAAAGAAAAGGATCTTGGAATCACTATATCAAGCGATTTAAAGCCCGGTCAGCATTGTTCAGAGGTAGCTAAAACTGCAAACAAATTGGTTGGCTTCATCGGACGAGTCTTTAATAATAAATCGGAAAAAGTAATATTAAAACTATATAATTCGTTGGTTCGACCCTGTCTAGAGTACTGTGTACAGTTTTGGTCTCCCTACTACAGAAAAGACATAGTAAAGCTGGAACGGGTCCAACGAAGAGTAACAAAGATGATTCCTAGGTTGAGAAATTTGTCATATGAACAAAGGCTTAAAGAAGTAAATTTATTCAGCCTATCAAAACGAAGAATGCGAGGCGATCTAATAGAAGTGTTTAAAATGTTTAAAGGATTCAGTGATATTAATGCGGAAGATTACTTCACAATTGATCGATCAAATAGAACAAGAAGAAATCACAATTTGAAGATAAGTGGTAAAAGATTCTCGACGCATGAAGCTAAACACTTCTTCTTCAATCGAGTTGTTAATGTTTGGAACTCTCTTCCCTGTGATGCCGTTGATAGTACAACAGTTACGGCCTTCAAGAATAGATTAGACAAGTATTTTGAATCCAACCAGTAACTAAGATATTACTCATTGTCGTAATAACGTTAAGTTCTTTCAAATACTGGTGTCTTTGTCCGCTTTTATCGCCCGGTTTGTGGTAGCAGTAATGGTAGTTCTTTCCTCTTTCCTACATAATTTCCATGCAGTTTTTCCATGCTGCATGGTTCTCTTTCCTTTCCTGCCAGCTTTGGCTGGAGGGATGGGGGGTGGGGAGGAGCCTTCGCCTTTGCTGTCCTTCATCTTCCACCTTTGATTAGATAGTTAGTGTAGCTTGTCACAAACAGCCTCGTAAGGACCAGCAGGTCTGCTGTTGTTTATTCTTCCTTTGTGTTCCTTTGAGTTTAGGGCATTTTCAGGGGTAGTTTTATGACCCAGGTGGTAGTGTGACCCTTCCTCCGTGCCGTGAAGCTAAAAACACACGTGACACATTTTTTGTAGGAATTTAGGCCATTTCCAGGGGAAGTCTTATGAGCCTGGTGGTGGTGTGACCCTTCCTCTGTTCCACAAAGGGACAGTGACCCCTGCAAACACCCAAAAAAGCTATCTATTTATATTTATCTGTCATCCTTTATCTATCTATCTATCTTCCCTTCAGTAGCTGTCACCATTAATACATGAGCTGTTATGCCTCCCCAAAAAAGGGAAGCATTACTCCTGTGTCTGACACGGGTTCCGGACAAAAGTTCGTATAGAAAAACTTCATCTGGCAATAATTCGAAGGATAAAGTTCGTTTGCCATAAGTACGTAGAGTATAAAGTTCGTCATGTCAAAAGTTCGTAATGGGAAAAAATCGTAAAGGAAAAAAATCGTAAGCTTAAATGTTCGTCGTGCAAATGTTCGGTAGAAAGACGTTCGTACACGTAAAAGTTTGTATGGAAAACGTTCGTATGCAAATGTTCGTACGCAACTGTTCGTACGCAAATATCCGTCAGAGATAAAGTTCGTATGGAATAGAAAAAAACTTTGTATGGCAATAATTCGTATGGTAAAGTTCGTTTGATTCTAGGACCAAAGTACGCATGGAAATAGTTTGTACAGAGAGAGAGAGAGAGAGAGAAATGTGTGTGTGTGTGTGTGCATTTTTTTAACATAACTGGGGGACCAAAAGGTCTCCCCGTGGTGAAAAACTGGTCCAGTAAGAAACTTTTTAAGGTACTGGGCGACAAGATCTTTAGTCTTGAAATAATTCCTGGAGGCAGTGGCTCATCTTGTCAGTGTGTATTATTTTGCGTTAATGAGGGCGGTGGCGGCAGAGTGCAAGGTTATGATGTTGGTTGTTGGTAGCGGAGGTGATGGTGGTTGTCAGCAGGGTCGGCTCTTAGCGACACCCCCATTTTTCATGGGTTTCGGGCAAAAATTCGTATAGAAAAGCTTCGTGTCGCAAGTATCCATAGCAACTCAGGGCCGCTTTCACAGTCGTTTTGTTTGTTTTGATCGTTACCAATGATCGCCGCTTTAGAATTTCCACTCAAAACTGGCCGATGGGGAAGTGGCGGCTGCGGGGTTAGCCCAGCCCCGCACCTTACCACACACTCTCAACACCTTGCTTCCTCTGCAGCCGCCACTACCCCATAGGCCAGTTTCACATGGAAAACTATAGCGTCGATCGGCGCCGTAGGTAACGATCAAAACAAACAAAACGACTGTGAAAGCGGCCCTTATTGCCATACAAACATGCTCACAAACTTTTTCCGTCCGTACTACTTTACACACAAGAATTTTATCCCTGACGAACATTTGCGTACGGATAATTGCACATGATTTTTTTCTATGCTAACTTTTGTCGTTACGAATATTTTACATACGTACTTTATACCATACGAATATCTGCATACGAACTTTAGCGAACGAACTTTTACTTAAGTATTTTTGTCAGATGAACTTAATCCCTGATGCAAATTTGCGTACAAACTTTTTGCTTACGAACAATTTCATACAAAACTTTTCCATACGAACTTTTGTCGTTACGAATAATTTAAATAAATACTTTATACCATACGAACTTCAGTGTACGTACTTTTTTCAGACGAACTTTATCCCTTAAAAACATTTGCTTACAAACAATTGTGTATGAACTTTATGCATGCGAACTATTGTTGTGTTGAATTTAGACAGTGAAGAGAATTTATTATTTCCAAAAGCATGTTAATGTTTATACAGCCTATTAATCCCTCACTTGATCTGCAGATACTGCCAGAAGAAGAAGAGGAGGAGGAAGAGGATACAGAGGAATCAGTTGGTGAGTGTCAATAATAATTCTTTCCTGTTTCTCCTCCTCCCTTTATCGTTATACTACCTCCTCTTAATTACATCTGTTCTCTGCCTAATCCTCCCTTCATTCTCTGATCCCCTTCCTCTTCCTCCTCTCCTTTCCACAGTTGTTTCTTCTCTCCGTCTGTTGGTTCCTCCCATGGAGGTATAATGGCTGCTGGAGTCCACATCACCGGAATCTCAGCTTCCATTAATTATGTGGAGCAATATATTAGCCACACACTCTCAACCCCTCTCGCTTCCTCTGCAGCCGCCACCACCCCATAGGCCAGTTTCACATGGAAAACTATAGCATCGATCGGCGCCATTGGTAACGATCAAAACAAAGGATCCCTAAGTGCCGAAAGTCTGTCATAAGCAGCCTGAATTTACTAATTCACCCTAAAGTAACCTTACTCTGTCTTGAATGACCCTAAACTAATGTAATTCACTCTCATCTTACCTAAAACTACAGTTGAATTACCCTAAACTTGCCTTAAAATAATCCCCTAAACGTAATTCACTCCAAGGTAACCTGAATCTGACCTATCCTGACCTTACCTTAATATCCTAACCTTACCTTAACTTATCCTGACCTTACCCTTAAGTGAGGGTTTCAGGACGGTACAGAAATATATTTACAATAAATTCCCAAGTATTCAACAAGTGCCTCACTAAGCAAAGAGTAGTTGGCGTTTTTTTTCGCCGAATTTGCTTATCACTCTCTTGACTGAAATGGGGGGATATCATAGTGGACATAGAGGAGGGCAAGTCCGTTCAGGCGCTCTTGGCCAACGGTACTCCTCAAATAGGTTTTAAGCCTTTTCAATGCTGAGAAAGACCTCTCGTTGGAGACTGGAAGCGTCAACAGAGTTTTCAAGAGAATGGCGAGATTGGGGAACACGCTGGTGCTGGCGTGTGCCTGGGCTTCTTTGATAGTTTGGAAGACCAAAACAGATAATGCCCAGTGCCTTCACGAGTGTCAGGGATTCCATGTCGAGCTCGTAGAGCTTCTCCGCTTGAAGCACAGCTGCAACATCCGTTTCGAGGCTATTGAGGAGTTGCTTGAGCTGATCGAAGTGCGACAGGCACTGTGTAGTCGCCGAACCGACTCTTCAACTCAGCCAAGACGTGGTCCACGAATGGAATGTACACCGCCCGGCGGTAGCACTCCTCAGCATTCTCGCACGGAACATTTGATCGCTGGGTCTGTCGTCCACAGAGTCGTGGCACAGGGATGGTGTCATGCGATGACCCCACCTCTACCAAAAGCTCTTCCGCTTTCGTGAACACATCGTGGAAATGATTCTCCACATCTGCTCTGAACTTGCCAAAAATGGTCTCGATGCCACGAATCGGGCATAGGCTGACACCAGGTCGCCATCTTTTCTCTGAAGAGTTCGGCTTGGCTTGAGAGTATGCGTCAATGTACACTCCACTACAACCAGTCCAACGAGAAAGCGGGGAACATGTATGGCGATGAGAAGGAGCCCAGCGGTGGCGTCAAGTTCTTCCTTGAGAAAAACATCAATGACAGGCAGAAATTCAACAAAAACCAGCACTGCGTCATGCCTCTCAATCCACCTGGTGGGGCACAGGGGAACAAGCTCTTCGCGCTTGGCCGAGGTAAGCTTGACAACCTCTGTGAAGCGGAGACAGTGCATATTTGAAGAATGAATGAAGTTGCACACCTCGGTCAGTGTTTGAAGAGCGATCTTCACTTCCTTGACGTCACACGGCTTCGTCAGTACTAGATTCTGCCGGTGGTCAGAGCAGTGGATTGGCTTGGCCAGGGTGTACTTCTTCATGAGTACTGCGGCACACCCTTTGAATTTTCTCATCATGGCACTTGCTCCATCGAAACCAAGTCCCCTGCACTTGGCCATGTCCAATCCGAGGTCTTCAACGGTGCGCAAAAGGAGCCAGGCTAAACCTTTACTGGTGAGGCCGGGCGGGCACAAAGGCAAGGAAGTCTTCCCTTATTTCCTGATGATAGTGGCCTGCACTAAAATTCACTTTCTGCTTGCATGTGAGGAATGAGGTCACCCCATATCCGCCCCTGGGTTACGGGTATGTGGTACGTAACGTTGGGACCTGTTCGGGTAAGCCACGAGTGCGAATCTTTGCTTTCTATCCTCAGAGTAGTCCACTGTAAGTCAGATTATACTGCTCACTGTACCAGGAATTACCTTCTGAATAAAGCCTTGAACGTAATGACGACGCACTCTGCTCGTTTGAAAAGCTGTTATGAATGTTTGGGACAGGTTACTATGGTGGCTAGGTCATTACATACTCAAATCAGGACTAGGTTTTGGGAGACAGGTCAGGTCATTTTGTTGTAGACTTGTGATACTGGGCTGGACTGCACTGGGTACACCATCGCACGCTGAAGTTGTTGCGCACAATTTATAATGATATTTTTTAGGAGAGACGGGCTTTTTTTCATTATTGGTTCTTTTTTTTCTTGAACTGTTTACTGTAAAAAAAAAGTATGTTAATGTTTACACAGTTAATTGACACCGAACTTGATTTGCAGACACTACCAAACGAAGAAGAGGAGGAGGAGGAGGAGGAAGAAGACGAGGAACACAGGAGGAACCCATTGGTGAGTGTTAATTTATTTTTTTCTAAAATGGTTAACGAGCAATCAAGGAATTTTTATAATAAGGAGGGAAAGTGTGATGTTTTTTGTAGTTTTGTTAAGTTGTCGAGGGGGAGAAGGCCCCCATTAGATAGCTTACATTATAGCTGGTCTGTTTCATTAGGGGGGCCCATGGGCGCACAGCCCCCTATTAGGGGGTTGAATGGGCAAAGGCCCCCATGAGGTAGCTTACGGTATTGTTGGGCTGGTTTAGTTAGGGGGGTCCATGGCTGCGGGGGGGGGCATTATATACATCCATTTAGACTTTGTGGATCATCTTTAGTGGAGGTAATTCTCTCTCTCTCTCTCTCTCTCTCTCTCTCTCTCTCTCTCTCTCTCTCTCTCTCTCTCTCTCTCTCTCTCTCTCTCTCTCTCTCTCTCTCTCTCTCTCTCTCCATTATCTATCTTGGTCGCTTCCATTAAAATCTTTCTTATATTTTCTCCCTCTCAGCAACAGCTTTCTCCCTCTCTGTTCCGTCCTTCTTGGCTCGGGGGCCTCTTAAACAAGGCGTCACAGTGCAGGGAGGCGTTAACATGAGCCCAATCAGAGTGGGATGGACGCAGGAGAGGTTTTGTGGATCATTTTTAGTGGAGGTAATTCTCTATCTCTCTCTCTCTCTCTCTCTCTCTCTCTCTCTCTCTCTCTCTCTCTCTCTCTCTCTCTCTCTCTCTCTCTCTCTCTCTCTCTCTCTCTCTCTCTCTCTCTCTCTCTCTCTCTCTCTCTCTCTCTCTCTCTCTCTCTCTCCATTATCTATCTTGGCCGCTTAAATTAAAATCTTTCTTATATTTTCTCCCTCTCAGCAACAGCTTTCTCCCTCTCTGTTCCGTCCTTCTTGGCTCGGGGGCCTCTTAAACAAGGCGTCACAGTGCATGGAGGCGTTAACATGAGCCCAATCAGAGTGGGATGGACGCAGGAGAGGTTTGAATTTAATCTGGGTTTTGATGACACAATATTAACTATATCCTGGGATTGGTATTATAAGACACTTTCGCTTCTCATGTCAACTATGTTCCGTATTTCTGAAGGTCAAAGAGGGGGCAATCGGGTTCTAATGAGTGTTTCTTCATGTTCATGGTACAGAGGAAGGGTCACACTACCACCTGGTCATAAAACTATACTCCTGGAAATGTCAAAGACTCCTAGGAAAGCCTTGCCAAATATGTGTTTCTTCATGTTCAGGGTACAGAGGAAGGGTCAAACTACCACCTGGTCATAAAACTATACTCCTGGAAATGTCAAAGACTCCTAGGAAAGCCTTGCCAAATATGTGTTTCTTCATGTTCAGGGTACAGAGGAAGTGTCAAACTACCACCTGGTCATAAAACTATACTCCTGGAAATGTCAAAGACTCCTAGGAAAGCCTTGCCAAATATGTGTTTCTTTAGGTTCAGGGTACAGAGGAAGGGTCAAACTACCACCTGGTCATAAAACTATACTCCTGGAAATGTCAAAGACTCCTAGGAAAGCCTCGCCAAATATGTGTTTCTTTAGGTCCAGGGTACAGAGGAAGGGTCAAACTACCACCTGGTCATAAAACTATACTCCTGGAAATGTCAAAGACTCCTAGGAAAGCCTTGCCAAATATGTGTTTCTTTAGGTTCAGGGTACAGAGGAAGGGTCAAACTACCACCTGGTCATAAAACTATACTCCTGGAAATGTCAAAGACTCCTAGGAAAGCCTTGCCAAATATGTGTTTCTTCATGTTCAGGGTACAGAGGAAGGGTCACACCACCACCTGGTCATAAAACTATACTCCTGGAAATGTCAAAGACTCCTAGGAAAGCCTTGCCAAATATGTGTTTCTTCATGTTCAGGGTACAGAGGAAGGGTCAAACTACCACCTGGTCATAAAACTATACTCCTGGAAATGTCAAAGACTCCTAGGAAAGCCTTGCCAAATATGTGTTTCTTTAGGTTCAGGGTACAGAGGAAGGTCAAACTACCACCTGGTCATAAAACTATACTCCTGGAAATGTCAAAGACTCCTAGGAAAGCCTTGCCAAATATGTGTTTCTTTAGGTTCAGGGTACAGAGGAAGGGTCAAACTACCACCTGGTCATAAAACTATACTCCTGGAAATGTCAAAGACTCCTAGGAAAGCCTTGCCAAATATGTGTTTCTTTAGGTTCAGGGTACAGAGGAAGGGTCAAACTACCACCTGGTCATAAAACTATACTCCTGGAAATGTCAAAGACTCCTAGGAAAGCCTTGCCAAATATGTGTTTCTTTAGGTTCAGGGTACAGAGGAAGGGTCAAACTACCACCTGGTCATAAAACTATACTCCTGGAAATGTCAAAGACTCCTAGGAAAGCCTTGCCAAATATGTGTTTCTTTAGGTTCAGGGTACAGAGGAAGGGTCACACCACCACCTGGTCATAAAACTATACTCCTGGAAATGTCAAAGACTCCTAGGAAAGCCTTGCCAAATATGTGTTTCTTTAGGTTCAGGGTACAGAGGAAGGGTCACACTACCACCGGGTCATAAAACTATACTCCTGGAAATGTCAGACTCCTAGGGCCGGTCTTACAGTCCTTTCGGGAGCGGCAAAACGAAAACGCGCACCAGGTTCGTTGGCTGACGTACGAGAGCCAGGCGCCCGTCTTACACTCAAAGATTTACGCTCCCCAACGAGACCCGCACCGAACCTAAATCGTCGGCAGTGTTGGTATAACTGGTCGGGCGAGGTTGGCGAGCGTGAGCGTGAAAACGTAAACAAAGTCACGTGATTTATCGGCGCGTACCATGAACTGTACAGCGACCACTGTCGTTTTTCTCGAGATAAATCATGTTTTCAGCATTACCTCGTCTCTAGGTAGAGCTGTAGGCATTCCTCAAAGCTGCGTGTGGCCTCTGTGTTTGTCCGCCTTACTTGTCCTTGAGTCTGTGGTGGGTAATAATAATAATGACAGGGCCAGTGTGACATTCCTGCTACCCACAGTTTATCTTCCCAAAGTTTTCCTAGATACTCATTAGTTGGTCAGCCCAAAAGGGTGCATGAACAGCTGGGTGAGCTGCGTGTCGACTGATCAAGCTGAGATTCATACACGGACACAGGGATTTGCTGCTGAACCTCCTAACCAATGTACCAGTGTTTCTTTAATCTTCTCCTGGGCATTTTTGACATGCAGCCCTCCCAGCTGTTCACTCTCCTTTTCAGTGTGATAAAAAAGGGGGAGTAGAGGATAAAACACCCCAAGGACGAATATTTACAAAATTTTTGGTAAATATTTTAGCTCTGCCACTTCAAAATATCATGTACTCTTCCAAACTGTGGGCAAAGGGCAAAAATAAATGCACTTGAACCATAATATGAAAGTGTACATTATAAGTAACTAACCTAAGCAGACGTAACATAACCAAACCAAAACCAAAAGTGTTTTAATTATGTTTTACCATGTAGATATCATTACAAAATAAAATTTCTACAGTGTAGATACTTTTCCTTGTAGATAAGCCAAAGTATGGTGTAGATATTTTTGTTCTTGTAGATAACGAGCCAAAGTAGCACCACCTAACCACTCCTTCCTAACTCCCTCCAATCTTTCCTCCTTCCCTCCAATCTTTCCTCCTTCCCTCCAATCTTTCCTTCTTCCCTCCAATCTTTTCTCCTTTCCTCCAATCTTTCCTTCCTAACTCCCTCCACCCCTCCAATCTTTCCTCCACCCCTCCAATCTTTCCTCCTTCCCTCCAATCTTTTCTCCTTCCCTCCAATCTTTTCTCCTTTACTCCAATCTCTCCTTCCTAACTCCCTCCACCCCTCCAATCTTTCCTTCCCTCCAATCTTTTCTCCTTTCCTCCAATCTCTCCTTCCTAACTCCCTCCAATCTTTCTTCCTTCCCTCCAATCTTTCCTCCACTCTGTTCCCAGGAGGAGTGTTATCATGGTGTCATAAAAGGTGCTAGATAATGGTACAATAGATAAATATAGGTAACAGTGTCTCCTAATTACTATATAATCTATATTTGGTAAAATTGTACACTGCTTTTTAATATGTATGTATATTTCAACTATGTGTAAATTTATGTGTTTATTTTTGTATATGTATCTTATCTATTATCTATCTATCTATCTGTCATCCAATATACTTTGAAAGAGTCTAAATCGTCAAGGAGTAATAGTTGATGTGAGGGTCAGGTCATACTAATTGCCCACCTGGAACACACATTTAACAAGGCGTTCGTTGGAGTTTGAGGTCGTTCCAGGGGTACTAGCTTCAAGACCCAGGTGGTGGTTTAATAACCCTGCCTATGTACCATGAACCTAAAAGAAACACTCAATAGAGTCTAATTAGTCTCCTTTTTGTCCTTTTGAAATAGTAGATGTGAAAGGTAGAAGTGTCTGATGGTCACATTCTTAAATATAGCCAAGACAAGACGGCTTTCCTAGGAGTCGCAGGCATTCCCAGGGGTTGGCCCAGGTGGTGGTTTAACCCTTCCTCTGTACCATGAACCTAAGAAAACACTCATTAGAAACCGACTGACCACCTTTTCGGCCTTTAAAATTGGTTAACTTGAGGGGCTCAGAATGCCGCCCTAGGCCTGGATTCATCAATCTTACCAACCACGCCTTTGGTATCTCTCACATTTACCGGAGCGCTACCAGAGCTGCGGCATCTTTCAAACACGGCATTCATCAACAGTATGGTAATGCTCCGGTAACTCGCACCCTAGCAACAATTGGTTGGGCTGGACAGCCAATCACGTGCGACCTTTGATGCTGTATTTCAGCTTTCACGTGTCGTTTGTTTACTAATACACAGACTTCAAAATCAAGACTTGTGTATTGTACAGGCGTAAATACTGCCTTAAAACAAATAATTAGCGTGGTGATCCCTCAATTAGATGTGGCGTTTTTTACGAATGAATGCCGTTACTTGTATATTTATTCTTGAAATAAAAATATACTTGCTTATGTAGCCTAGCAATATTCTGAACATTTTTGTATGTTACCTACATAGTTTTCCATCGCCAACGCCAGCTGCGTGCCTCGCTATCACAAGATTGGGTATTATTCTAATGTTTGCCCATACTCACCCCTCGCAACCAAAACTGACTAGGGGGCCATTGCCATCATGCCTCACTGGTGCAGCCAAGCAATGGGTGTGGGCGTGGGAAGTTGTGGCTGCTGAGGTGAATGGCGTGATCAAGTGGCTTCGTGAGTAGTGTGGAGGAGGTCAGAGCAAAATTTTACGACATTAAACTCCACAGCAAGAATATTGGAGACTTGAGACGGGAGGTGACTGTCACAGGCAGAACATGTTTTAACAAGTAGGGAAAAGTCATGTGGGTGGACAGTTCCACAGACTTACATACTATAGAGTGCGACCTGCAAGTGAAGCCAGCCTGAGGCCGTGCACGGGTGTGCCCAGTTCATCCCAAACCGACGACTTCACACACCTCACTCCCACCCCGTTTCCTGACCCCAACATTCATTTTTGAGAAAAATGTAGACCATCATCTTCTTGAGAAAATTCTGCATCACACTAGCATAAAATTGTAACAATAATGTGTAAATACACATACGAAAATCAAAGTTAAATGAATAGTGAGTACACATTTTCTTGCATTTATTTCTCTTCAACTCCTTCGTACTCAGCTGGTTTTCGTCACATCGCTTCTATAAGCCCAGATCCTAAATCTGCATGCTTTTCTGCTTCTGATGGTGTAGGGCACGTTATGAGGTAGAAAATACATTGGCTCAAAATCGCCTCCGAACATGAGCCACGGCAGTGTCTAAGCACTTACCACGCCTGTGGTAACTCAGTTACGGGTGCTCGGAGCCGCAGTAACTTTTGGCCTTACCACGGCTCCGGTAAGTGGTTGATGAATGCCGATTTACCGGGTGGGCGGAGATACCGCGAGACTTACCAGACAGAGGTCCGGTAAATGGTTTGATGAATCCCGCCCCTAAGCTACAATGGGTGTGTGCCATGACTGTCCTAAATTGTACACTGCCATATTACATTATTATAAGTCCACAGTATACCCATCACAGCAACACTGTACCCAGCGTTGCCATGTACTCAAATCATTGCATATATTGTTTCAAGACCCTAAAACTATTGTACAAGCACCAATAATGCCCTAAAATTAAAGTTAATGTTATTAGTGTCAAGTATTGATGCTTTTGTGTCAATACTTATGAGTAAAAAATAAAAAAGATGCGATATATGTTCATGGTGGTTCATGGTAAGCTGGCAACGTTGACTGTGCCTCATATATCGCACTTGACTGGGGCCGCCAAACCCTTCGGATAAGCTAAATTGCACTTGCCAAACAGTAGAGTCAATGGGGTTTACTCTAATGGGGTCCAGGCCCTCCCCAAGGTGCCCATTCCTCCCCCATTACGCTCACTCTTCCAGGCAATGGTGGGATACATACAGCGTGTTAGTTGAAGGGTTAAACAGCGTATCATTGTGCCGTGTGGGGACACGGCAGCCTCTTGGTACTGAAGGGAAGTGTGCTGTATAGGTTAGGAATTACCTTCTGAATAAAGCCTTGAACGTAATGACGCCGCACTCTGCTCATTTGAAAAGCTGTTATGAATGTTTGGGACAGGTTACTACGGTGGCTAGGTCATTACATACTCAAATCAGGACTAGGTTTTGGGAGACAGGTCAGGTCATTTTGTTGTAGACTTGTGATACTGGGCTGGACTGCACTGGGTACACCGCCGCACGCTGAAGTTGTTGCGCACAATTTATAATGATATCTTTTTGGAGTGACGGGCTTTTTTTCATTACTGGTTCCTTTTTTTTTCTTGAACTGTTTACTGTAAAAAAAAAGTGTGTTAATGTTTACACAGTTAATTGACACCGAACTTGATTTGCAGACACTACCAAACGAAGAAGAGGAGGAGGAGGAGGAAGAAGAAGACGAGGAACACAGGAGGAGCCCATTGGTGAGTGTTAATTTATTTTTTCTAAAATGGTTAACGAGCTCTCCTTCCTTCCTTCCTTCCTTCCTTCCTTCCTTCATTCATTCCTTCTTGTCTCTTGGATAAATTAGGATAAAAAGCCAGATTATTGAAACCCTTCAGCAGTTTACATATTTGAGGTTTTCATAGGAGCTTTGAGAGGCATTTCCAGGGCTAATTTAATGACCCTGGTGGTAGTGTGACCCTTCCTCTGTACCAAGAATTTAAAGGAACTCATTTGTCAAGACTTTCATTGGAGTTTGGGGCATTTCCAGGGCTAGTTTTATGACTCTGGAGGTAGTGTGACCCTTCCTCTGTACCATGAACCTAAAGAAACACACATTTGTCTAGACTTTCATAGGAGTTTGGGGAATTTCCAGGGCTAGTTTAATGACCCTGGTGGTAGTGTGACCCTTCCTCTGTAACAAGAACTTAAAGAAACACAGATTTGTCTAGACTTTGAGTTCGTATGGGGTGGTACGCTGGTGCCTCCAATGGACTCGCCATAACGCTCATTTTGCCATTTTCCACCGACGAGAGAGCCCGGGTTCAATTCCTGGGCGGAGTGGAAAAATTTGAGCGGCTTTTCCGATACCCTACGCCCCTGTCCACCCAGCAGTGAGTGGTTACCAGGTATTAATCGGGGGTTGTGTCCCGTCTCCTGGGGTCTGTTCCCTTCTATAATTCCTTCCCCTTCTGTCTCTCTCCGGCAAGTGACCTCAGATGTTGCGCCGACTACATCAAACTTTTTCCAAACTCCCCCCTGTGCTAAGTCCTGTGATGCTTTCATATGTAGCTGTTGGCATATTCATTGAGTAAGCGTATTTCTACTACACCAAGCAGGTGACGTCACTTATTCTGACTCGTGAGCTTTCATATTTGTCTGTTTATTAATATATTTCATGGAGGCAGAGATTAAATTATTGTTTACAGTTTTACTAGTGACAGATTTTGTGAGAGCTTATACACCAGAATTTCACTTAACAGGTGAATCTTTTCTCCTTTCCTCCAATCTCTCCTTCCTAACTCCCTCCAATCTTTCCTCCTTCCCTCCAGTCTTTCCTCCTTTCCTCCAATCTCCTTCCTAACTCCCTCCACCCCTCCAATCTCTTCTCCCCAATTCCCGCCAATCTCTCCTTCCTAACTCCCTCCAGTCTTTCCTCCTTCCCTCCAATCTTTCCTTCTTCCCTCCAATCTTTTCTCCTTTCCTCCAATCTTTCCTTCCTAACTCCCTCCACCCCTCCAATCTCTTCTCCCCAATTCCCTCCAATCTCTCCTTCCTAACTCCCTCCAATCTTTCCTCCTTCCCTCCAATCTTTCCTTCTTCCCTCCAATCTTTTCTCCTTTCCTCCAATCTCTCCTTCCTAACTCCCTCCAATCTTTCCTCCTTCCCTCCAATCTTTCCTTCTTCCCTCCAATCTTTTCTCCTTTCCTCCAATCTTTCCTTCCTAACTCCCTCCACCCCTCCAATCTTTCCTCCACCCCTCCAATCTTTTCTCCTTCCCTCCAATCTTTTCTCCTTTACTCCAATCTCTCCTTTCTAACTCCCTCTACCCCTCCAATCTTTCCTTCCCTCCAATCTTTTCTCCTTCCCTCCAATCTTTTCTCCTTTCCTCCAATCTCTCCTTCCTAACTCCCTCACTCTCTGTTTGGACACCGTGGCGATCGAACGTGGCTCTCGACCTCCTCTAATCCTGACAGAAATTACACATCTTTAAGTCCATGTTGGCTGCGCCGTGTATGGCGTGACTACTGTACTATGACGTCCTGATGACACACAACACATGTACACTGTTGTGATTTCCAGTGCTGCAAGTTTGTGACAGAACTGTTATATGTGCTGACCTAGTGATCTTCAGGCAACTGTTGTTAAGTGATACTACCATGCCTGACACTCGCAGTGCCTCTGCTGCGTCAAAGAATCCTAATCAGCGCTCCAGTGACCAACAGCAGTTGCCACTAAATCTACAACTACAACAATCAAGCACCAGCAGTGACGACCATGATCCTGAGAATCGGGAGGTGAACCAGCTACTCGACTCCCTATCCGAAGAATCAAAAACCCTAGTGAAAATGATTACTCCTGTGATCTCAAAGAAAATGAAACTCGAAACTGAATTACTGAAGGAAGAACTCATAAAGAAAGACTCGCAAATAACAAAGCTAAGTGGAGAAATAGTTGGGTTAAAAGAAAAAGTGCAAGAACTAGAAACAAGCATAGATGGTGTCGACCAATATGAGCGTCGTGACACCATCATTGTGAGCGGTCCATCATTACCTGACGAAACACCACACGAAAACCCACCTACCGTCATCACGAACGCATTCAAGGACCACCTGAAACTAAACATCAGTGTATCGGACATTAATATTGCACACAGGATTGGACCACCAAACTCCCAACGCAAACGACCGATCATAGTGAAACTCTGCAGCAGAACCCTGAAGCACGACCTGGTTGGGGCTTGTATCCAAATGAAGCCTCAACTGTACATCAAGGAGAGCCTGACACCCAAACGACTCCTTCTCTTCAAGCAGGTGTTAAACATCCGACGAGCTCACAGAAACAAATTCCAGCAATGCCACACCAAGGATGGAAAAATAATTGTCAGGCTCAGGAACTCCACCATCAAGCATGAAATAATTGATCAGCAGACACTGATCACCTTCCTGGATGAGTACCCTGACATGAAGGACACCTGTCTTGAGTCACTCTAGTTTTGCTTCAGTCTCCTCACCATAATGCCATAAGGCACATTCCAGTAGTTTACAGTAATCATTTTATCCACCTTTAAGCTCCAATATGACACCCATACTTTATTACTAACATTAGATTACATAGTAATGTTACTATCAATGTCATCATTAATATTCATTATAACATATTACATATTAATGTCACCATCAATATTCATACCATTATAATTATTATTATTATTATTATTATTATTATTATTATTATTATTATTATTATTATTACTATGATTATTATTATTATTACTATGATTATTATTATTATTATTATTACTATGATTATTATTATTACTATGATTATTATTATTACTATTGCCATTGTTAATGCTATTCATTATTTATCAGTCTTACTGTTACTACTACTACTACTACTACTACTACTATCACTACTATCACTACTAATATTACTACTAAGTAATACTATACTAAGTACTACTACTACTTCTACTACTGCTACTACTTCTACTACTGCTACTACTACTACTACTACTACTACTACTACTACTATTACCACTACTAGGTACTACTACTACTACTAAGTAATACTATACAAGTAATACTATATTATTATTATTATTTTATTATTATTATTATATTGTTGAATATCATTGATACTATAACGGCTACTGCGACTATTGTTATTTTTTGCTTTATTATAATTATGATTGTCATTGTCCTTTCTACTCATTATTACTTTTCTGTAAAGTTTTTTTACTTATGTTAAGCAACATGTTCACAGTGCCACCCGGCGCGGCTAGACTTAGTCTTGTATCTTACTGCTTTCTTTCCATTCTCTTCTCTGACTCCTCTTCCATTAATCTTATGTCCCATCTCTATGAGACACTCTTTTATGATGATGAACACAGACATGCCAATTCAAATAACATAAGTATGGAGATAATCAATCAACTACACGGCCACATGGACTTTGAATCAATATCAAATTATAATGACCTTGTTACCTATAATAACCTCATTAAGACTCAACAGACACATAATTTAAACATAATGCACAAACTCGAGATCATTAACAAAAAAAATCTGATAATATACAACTACTCCTCAGATCTTTACACATACAACCTGATATCTTGGCAGCCACTGAATCCTGGCTTACAGACAATAATAAACACCTACACGAATTTACAGGATACCACTCATACCATTTAACCAGAAATACGCGCAAACAGGGAGGGGTATCAATATTTGTGTCCAATCTAATACATTCTCAGGAAATCCAAGACTTGACAATAGTAAATGAAGATATAGAAATAAACACAATTAGGATAAAAACAAACTCATTAGGCTTCCTTCTATGCACGATTTACAGACCTAACAGTAAACACATTGCAGTTGATGAGTTCTCACACATATTGCACGAACTTTTGTGAGAGAAAGCAAAAAATAATAAAATCGTGCTGATTAATTTACTTGAACATACCTCTCACATCCCAACAATTTTGCACTTTCCCATCTCAGATCATCACCCAATGTTCTTAAATATATCAATTCCCAAAGCAAATCAGAAACTCTATAAGAAAAAAATCCAAGACATATCTAATAATAATAAAGAACTGTTTTCAATTATTATTATTATTATTATTATTATTATTATTATTATTATTATTATTATTATGCACTATATTCAAAGGTTAGGTTATATATTATGCATTCAAAGATTGTTTTACTAAAGTTATGATTAAATTTTCTCATTATTGTAGGGCTATTGTATGTGTGAATTGTTTTCATTCTCTCTCTCTCTCTCTCTCTCTCTCTCTCTCTCTCTCTCTCTCTCTCTCTCTCTCTCTCTCTCTCTCTCTCTCTCTCTCTCTCTCTCTAATTTTAGCCTGAAAAGAATTTTTAATTACCTCAAAAAATGAATTATCAACTGTATACTAATATCCTTACTTATCTTTAGAGACAAGAAGAAGAAGAAGAGGAAGAAGAGGAAGAGGAAGACTGACAGACAGACATTCCATTGGTGAGTGTTAAATAATTTTCTTTCCTTCCTTCCTTCCTTCCTTCCTTCCTGGCTCTTGGATAGGTTAGGTTAAAGGGGCCGATTATTAAACATTTCAACGCCCAAACTCACTTCTGTAAGGCTTTCATAGTAGGGCTTTTTGGGCATGTCCTGGGGTAGTTTTATGACCCTTGAGGTAGTGCGACCCTTCCCCTGTACCATGAACCTAAAGAAACACATTTGACGAGGCTTTGGGAGGAGTTTTTGGCATTCCCACGGATAGTTCTGGCACGTGAGGAAGGGCGTCAGATGGTACATGGCGTCTAACATTCTGGTGTAGTGCGGCGACTATGCCTGCTGATGAACGAGCCTCCCATAACCCACTTTGTGAGGGGGGTAGTACCTCTTTGGCCGACTCGGTAGGGAGTGACTCCCGTCGCGGGTTCAATCCCAGGCAGCCGGCGAATACCCTCTCCTGGTCTTGATTAATTTCTGGTGTTTGGATACACACAGTGAGGGATCGGGAGTAGCAGGTGACACTGGTCCGTTCACTAAATATCAGCCATGCTCTACCTTAAGGGAAGGCTCAGTACGGCATGTGAAGGGAACTGTATGTTTAGAGATTTTAAGATTATCATACATGTAGTCATGGACTTCCATTACGACTACTTCCCAGTGAAGACTAACCAGTTTTTCATGGGGGGTTTTCCTGTTCAAAAGTCACGTAAAGCTATCACCATGAAACACTCCATGGAAACCCTACAAATCCCTACTATGACAGGCTTTTCAGCTGCTATTATCTGTAGAATATCTTATCCAGTGCTGTCTTTCCCAATACAAGACTTTGACAGTGGACACATATTTGCAGGGGGGCTCTGTGGTGCAGTGGTTAACACACTCGGCTCACAACCGAGAGAGCCCGGGTTCGATTCCCAGGCGGAGTTGAAAAATTTGAGTGACTTTTCCGATACCCTACATAGCCCCTGTCCACCCAGCAGAGTACCAGGTATTAATCGGGGGTTGTGTCCCGTCTCCTGGGGTCTGTTCCCTTCTCCTATAATTCCTTCCCCTTCTGTCTCTCTCCGGCAAGTGACCTCAGATGTTGCGCCGACTACATCAAACTTTTTCCAAACTCCCCCCTGTGCTAAGTCCTGTGATGCTTTCATATGTAGCTGTTGGCATATTCAATGAGTAAGTATATTTCTCCTACACCAAGCAGGTGACGTCACTTATTCTGACTCGTGAGCTTTCATATTTGTCTGTTTATGTAATATATTTCATGGAGGCAAAGATTAAATTATTGTGTGCAGTTTTACTAGTGACAGATTTTGTGAGAGCTTATACACCAGAATTTCACTTAACATTGCTCCAATCTCTCCTCCCCAATTCCCTCCACCCCTCCAATCTTTTCTCCTTTCCTCCAATCTCCTTCCTAACTCCCTCCACCCCTCCAATCTCTTCTCCCCAATTCCCTCCAATCTCTCCTTCCTAACTCCCTCCAATCTTTCCTCCTTCCCTCCAATCTTTCCTCCTTTCCTCCAATCTCCTTCCTAACTCCCTCCACCCCTCCAATCTCTTCTCCCCAATTCCCTCCAATCTCTTGATCCTTCCTAACTCCCTCCAATCTTTCCTTCTTCCCTCCAATCTTTCCTCCTTTCCTCCAATCTCCTTCCTAACTCCCTCCAATCTTTCCTCCTTCCCTCCAATCTTTCCTCCTTTCCTCCAATCTCTCCTTCCTAACTCCCTCCAATCTTTCCTCCTTTCCTCCAATCTCCTTCCTAACTCCTCCACCCCTCCAATCTCTTCTCCCAATTCCTCCAATCTCTCCTTCCTAACTCCTCCAATCTTTCCTCCTTCCTCCAATCTTTCCTCCTTTCCTCCAATCTCCTTCTTAACTCCCTCCACCCTCCAATTTCTTCTCCCCAATTCCCTCCAATCTCTCCTTCCTAACTCCCTCCAATCTTTCCTCCTTCCCTCCAATCTTTCCTCCTTTCCTCCAATCTCCTTCCTAACTCCCTCCAATCTTTCCTCCTTCCCTCCAATCTTTCCTCCTTTCCTCCAATCTCCTTCCTAACTCCCTCCAATCTTTCCTCCTTCCCTCCAATCTTTCCTCCTTTCCTCCAATCTCTCCTTCCTAACTCCCTCCAATCTTTCCTCCTTTCCTCCAATCTCCTTCCTAACTCCCTCCACCCCTCCAATCTCTTCTCCCCAATTCCCTCCAATCTCTCCTTCCTAACTCCCTCCAATCTTTCCTCCTTCCCTCCAATCTTTCCTCCTTTCCTCCAATCTCTCCTTCCTAACTCCCTCCAATCTTTCCTCCTGCCCTCCAGTCTGTCCTCCTGTCCTCCAATCTCTCCTTCCTAACTCCTCCAATCTTTCCTCCTTCCTCCAATCTTTCCTCCTTTCCTCCAATCTCCTTCCTAACTCCCTCCACCCTCAATCTCTTCTCCCCAATTCCTCAATCTATCCTTCCTAACTCCCTCCAATCTTTCCTCCTTCCCTCCAATCTTTCCTCCTTTCCTCCAATCTCTCCTTCCTAACTCCCTCCAATCTTTCCTCCTTCCCTCCAATCTTTCCTCCTTTCCTCCAATCTCCTTCAAAACTCCCTCCACCCCTCCAATCTCTTCTCCCCAATTCCCTCTAATCTCTCCTTCTTAACTCCCTCCAATCTTTCCTCCTTCCCTCCAATCTTTCCTCCTTCCCTCCAATCTTTCCTCCTTTCCTCCAATCTCCTTCCTAACTCCCTCCAATCTTTCCTCCTTCCCTCCAATCTTTCCTCCTTTCCTCCAATCTCCTTCCTAACTACCTCCCATCTTTCCTCCTGTCCTCCAATCTTTCCTCCTTTCCTCCAATCTCCTTCCTCACTCCCTCCAATCTTTCCTCCTTTCCTCCAATCTCCTTCCTATCTACCTCAACCCCTCCAATCTCTTCTCCCCAATTCCCTCCAATCTCTCCTTCCTAACTCCCTCCAATCTTTCCTCCTTCCCTCCAATCTTTCCTTATTCCCTCCAATCTCTTCTCCTTTCCTCCAATCTCTCCTTCCTAACTCCCTCCAATCTTTCCTCCTTCCCTCCAATCTTTCCTTCCCTCCAATCTTTTCTCCTTTCCTCCAATCTTTCCTTCCTAACTCCCTCCACCCCTCCAATCTTTCCTCCACCCCACCAACAGGGGCGTCATTTGGGGGTCTTGGGGGCCCCCAACCAAGTTGCCCCCCAAGCCTCAGTTTGCCCCCCATACCAGCGTAGCCTCAAGAAGTAACAGCAGCTGGTTAGTTATATATATATATATATATATATATATATATATATATATATATATATATATATATATATATATATATATTTTTTTTTTTTTAATTATTATTATTATTTTGTTGTTGTTGTTGTTGTTGTTGTGTGTGTGTGTGTGTGTGTGTGAACAGTCAACACTGAGCGGCAGTTAGGGTTCCGGGAGCAGCAAAGACAGATGTGCTGTAGCCTGTTTAGGAGGTGGGCCTCAGAACTGGTGACGTCGCGGTGGGGGCCTGTGAGAGTGCCAAGCCTAGTGCTTTCCCCATCTCTATCTCACCCCTGTGTCACTGTGTGCTGTGTGTGTGGATCTACAGTGAGGGTGTAAGCTAGATGAGTGTGCGTGATTTGTTGTGTGAGCGGTGGACATCGTGTATACAGTGTACCGGTATGTGAGTGTGGAGCTTTGCATGAGTGTTTGCGGGTGTCTGTGTGTTGCACCAGCGTAAGAGTGTGGTGAAAAAATGGTGAGCCACCGACGGACAGACCACCAGTGTTTGCTTGCCTCTGTCCTCTGTCCTTCGTCTTAGCAGCTCGATGTAAACCTCCCGACAAGGGAGGAGACGAGGCCGCCATTACCCTCGCACGCTGTGTACCCCTCTCCTGTATAAATCCAATAGTGACCCCAGTCAACCCACCGTTACCTACGTATATACATTGTGTTTTCTTTGCCCGCATATACATTGCAAAAACCCACAGCAGTTTTACAAATATACATTGCGCAGTGAGCGGGTACTATTGGTGCAGGAAAGTCCTTACAAATGTACCAGCGGCAGTGACTGAATAAGACATCGCGTGGTGCCTCTTTGCTCACCAAACTGTCTCTGCCCCCCCCAAGAAAAATCTGAAATGACGCCCCTGCCCTCCAATCTTTTCTCCTTCCCTCCAATCTTTTCTCCTTTACTCCAATCTCTCCTTCCTAACTCCCTCTACCCCTCCAATCTTTCTTTCCCTCCAATCTTTTCTCCTTCCCTCCAATCTTTTCTCCTTTCCTCCAATCTCTCCTTCCTAACTCCCTCTACCCCTCCAATCTTTCTTTCCCTCCAATCTTTTCTCCTTCCCTCCAATCTTTTCTCCTTTACTCCAATCTCTCCTTCCTAACTCCCTCTACCCCTCCAATCTTTTCTCCTTTCCTCCAATCTCTCCTTCCTAACTCCCTCACTCTCTGTTTGGACACCGTGGCGATCGAACGTGGCTCTCGACCTCCTCTAATCCTGACAGAAATTACACATCTTTAAGTCCATGTTGGCTGCGCCGTGTATGGCGTGACTACTGTACTATGACGTCCTGATGACACACAATACATGTACACTGTTGTGATTTCCAGTGCTGCAAGTTTGTGACAGAACTGTTATATGTGCTGACCTAGTGATCTTCAGGCAACTGTTGTTAAGTGATACTACCATGCCTGACACTCGCAGTGCCTCTGCTGCGTCAAAGAATCCTAATCAGCGCTCCAGTGACCAACAGCAGTTGCCACTAAATCTACAACTACAACAATCAAGCACCAGCAGTGACGACCATGATCCTGAGAATCGGGAGGTGAACCAGCTACTCGACTCCCTATCCGAAGAATCAAAAACCCTAGTGAAAATGATTACTCCTGTGATCTCAAAGAAAATGAAACTCGAAACTGAATTACTGAAGGAAGAACTCATAAAGAAAGACTCGCAAATAACAAAGCTAAGTGGAGAAATAGTTGGTTAAAAGAAAAGTGCAAGAACTAGAAACAAGCATAGATGGTGTCGACCAATATGAGCGTCGTGACCATCATTGTGAGAGCGGTCCATCATTACCTGACGCAACACCACACGAAAACCCACCTACCGTCATCACGAACGCATTCAAGGACCACCTGAAACTAAACATCAGTGTATCGGACATTAATATTGCACACAGGATTGGACCACCAAACTCCCAACGCAAACTTTTACGAGAGAAAGCAAAAAATAATAAAATCGTGCTGATTGGAGATTTTAACATTAATTTACTTGAACATACCTCTCACATCCCAACAATTTTGCACTTTCCCATCTCAGATCATCTCCCAATGTTCTTAAATATATCAATTCCCAAAGCAAATCAGAAACTCTATAAGAAAAAAATCCAAGACATATCTAATAATAATAAAGAACTGTTTTCAATTATTATTATTATTATTATTATTATTATTATTATTATTATTATTATTATTATGCACTATATTCAAAGATTGTTTTACTAAAGTTATGATTAAATTTTCTCATTATTGTAGGGCTATTGTATGTGTGAATTGTTTTCATTCTCTCTCTCTCTCTCTCTCTCTCTCTCTAATTTTAGCCTGAAAAGAATTTATAATTACCTCAAAAAATGAATTATCAACTGTATACTAATATCCTTACTTATCTTTAGAGACAAGAAGAAGAAGAAGAGGAAGAGGAAGACTGACAGACAGACATTCCATTGGTGAGTGTTAAATAATATTCTTTCCTTCCTTCCTTCCTTCCTGGCTCTTGGATAGGTTAGGTTAAAGGGGCCGATTATTAAACATTTCAACGCCCATACTCACTTCTGTAAGGCTTTCATAGTAGGGCTTTTTGGGCATGTCCTGGGGTAGTTTATGACCCTTGAGGTAGTGTGACCTTCCCTGCACCATGAACCTAAAGAAACACATTTGACGAGGCTTTGGGAGGAGTTTTTGGCATTCCCACGGATAGTTCTGGCACGTGAGGAAGGGCGTCAGATGGTACATGGCGGACACGTTCTTTTCCTGCACAGAAGGGCACACACACACACACACACACACACACACACACACACAGAAAAAGGCCTTCAAAGTACGGCCTTTCTTTCCGTACTTTCTTGCGCAAAAAATACATGAAAGAGGTCGTTAAAAATAACAGAAAAGTGCTCACCCTTCTTCTTGTATGCACTTTGTTAGGCACTTTTCTGTGTTATAAAAGCATGTACAGCAGGTGACCCTTTTCAACTGGACCGTAATTCAGTGGTTCGCCAGACACACCCAGTTGTCAATATGCAGATTTACCCCGTCTCCACACTACTAAACGTGGTACTGTGTCATTGTATTACCAGCTCATTATTACAACTCTGAACAACGGTCCGTTCTCTCATGTGGGACACACTGGTTCGTCCAACGTCCACACTCTGGGTGACCAATAAGGAGGGTAACCGTTGTGGTGTGGCTGGTGGAGTGTGCCGCTCCTCCACCAAGACCTGGCTCACTCTCCACCCTTTAACCAGGCCAGGCAATCCCTCCCACATGATTCTCATTTAGATATCGCTGAGAGCCATGACTGGCATAATGGTTGGTCTGTGGTATTGACTCCATATCCTGACCACTTAGTTAGCCTTGAAATAAGGGAGTTGTATGCAGAAATTATGGAGCGCTTGAACCAGTGAGTGTGATGATTTCTAGTGAGCATCTCCGTGGGGCGGCAACGCTATTGTTCAATGGTGTCTGGCATTTACAGCTTCTTGTTTACCACCAGTTAGGTGAGTGTAGGAAATGATTGAGGTGTTACTTACAGGGTTAAGGATCATGAAAATATTACAGCCTCTTGTTTACCAGCAGTTAGGTGAGTGTAGGTAATGATTCAGGAGTTACTTACAGGGTTAAGGATCATGAAAATATTTCAGCCTCTTGTTTACCTGCAGTTAGGTGAGTGTAGGAAATGATTGAGGTGTTACTTACAGGGTTAGGGATCATGAAAATATTACAGCCTCTTGTTTACCTGCAGTTAGGTGAGTGTAGGAAATGATTCAGGAGTTACTTACAGGGTTAAGGATCATGAAAATATTACAGCCTCTTCTTTACCAGCAGTTAGGTGAGTGTAGGAAATGATTGAGGTGTTACTTACAGGGTTAAGGATCATGAAAATATTACAGCCTCTTGTTTACCAGCAGTTAGGTGAGTGTAGGAAATGATTGAGGTGTTACAGGGTTAAGGATCATGAAAATATTACAGCCTCTTGTTTACCTGCAGTTAGGTGAGTGTAGGAAATGATTGAGGTGTTACTTACAGGGTTAAGGATCATGAAAATATTACAGCCTCTTGTTTACCTGCAGTTAGGTGAGTGTAGGAAATGATTGAGGTGTTACTTACAGGGTTAAGGATCATGAAAATATTACAGCCTCTTGTTTACCTGCAGTTAGGTGAGTGTAGGAAATGATTGAGGTGTTACAGGGTTAAGGATCATGAAAATATTACAGCCTCTTGTTTACCAGCAGTTAGGTGAGTGTAGGAAATGATTGAGGTGTTACAGGGTTAACCCGGTAACAGCGACGGGCCAAATCTGTGGCTTTACTGTGTAGCAGCGACGGGCCAAGTTTGTAGCTTTACCGTGTAGCAGCGACGGGCCAAATTTGTGGCTTTACCGTGTAGCAGCGATGGGCCAAATTTGTGGCTTTACTGTGTAGCAGCGACGGGCCAAATTTGTGGCTTTACCGTGTAGCAGCGATGGGCCAAATTTGTGGCTTTACAGTGTAGCAGCGACGGGCCAAATTTGTGGCTTTACCGTGTAGCAGCGACGGGCCAAATTTGTGGCTTTACCGTGTAGCAGCGACGGGCCAAATTTGGGGCTTTACCGCGTAGCAGCAAGGGGCCAAATTTGGGGCTTTACCGTGTAGCAGCGATGGGCCAAATTTGTGCCATGATATAAACCCCCCAAATTATATGATACATAATCTGATCACAAATGTTTTGATATATATTATTAAATGGTTTGTGTGAGGGGTGATTTTTTCTCATTTTTCTCGCTTGGAGGGACCATTAACCCTTTCATTGCTAAATGCTGGCAGCAAGCGTAAGGCGTATTTGCTGGCGTTGTTAAACACTCGCTGCGAGCTCCAGCCGCACTCAAATCTCCCACGGATGAGTGTGTTCCAACACTGATTCTCACAACACAGGATTGCCAATTGAGTGTGTTCTTCACTAAATTTGGTGGAAAATCATGTCAGCCCAGCGCGGCAAATCTGCGGACGAGCAACTGGTGGATGTTGTTGACCAATGTAGCGACATTTTTGCATAGTTTCACATGACATATTTTGATCAAATAGTTGTAAATATTGCAGTTGTCAATACTGCCCTGCCAGCACCCCATCATCAAGAGATCTACAGTAGTTGCCTTACAGCTGACCGTCGCGCATGTATAAATGTACGTCTTCACAGGCAACACCCCCTCAACGTGCCTGTACTTTCGCAGGAGAGGTTTACATTACTGAATTGTATAGATCTTGGCCTCCTCTTTCCAATGGTGTTTTTGTTTTGTAACTGTGATGAATAGTTTTTGAGATATAGCAGTTAAAAGAGACGCCCCGCTGGGGTGCCCGAGCGTGCCTGAGGGGATAGTCTCGTTGCGAGCGCTTAGCAATGAAAGGGTTAACCCTTCCTATGTACCATAAACCTAAAAGAAACACTCAATAGAACCTAATTATTCTCCTTTTTGGCCTTTGGAAGTAGTTGATGTGAGGGTCGGGTCATAGTAATTGCCCCCCTGAAATACATATTTAACAAGGCGCTCGTAGAAGTTTGAGGTCATTCCAGGCGTACCAGCTTCATGACCCAGGTGGTGGTGGTGGTTTAATGACCCTTCCTATGCACCATGAATCTAAAAGAAACACTCAATAGAGTCTAATTAGTCTCCTTTTTGTCCTTTTGAAATAGTAGATGTGAAAGGCAGAAGTGTCTGATGGTCACATTCTTAAATATAGCCAAGACAAGACGGCTTTCCTAGGAGTCACAGGCATTCCCAGGGGTTGGCCCAGGTGGTGGTTTAACCCTTCCTCTGTACCATGAACCTAAGAAAACACTCATTAGAAACCGACTGACCACCTTTTCGGCCTTTAAAATTGGTTAACTTGAGGGGCTCAGAATGCCGCCCTAAGGGTGTGTGCCATGATTGACCTAAATTGTACACTGCCATATTACATTATTATAAGTCCACAGTGTTCCCATCACAGCAACACTGTACCCAGCGTTGCCATGTACTCAAATCATTGCCTATATTGTTTCAAGGCCCTAAAACTATTGTACATGCACCAATAACGCCCTAAAATTAAAGTTAATGTTATTAGTGTCAAGTATTGATGCTTTTGTGGCAATACTTGTGAGTAAAAAAACAGGAAATACGATATATGTTCATGGTGGTTCATGGTGAGCTGGCAACGTTGACTGTACCTCATATATCGCACTTGACTGGGGCCGCCAAAGGAGAAGCTAAATTGCACTTGCCAAACAGTAGAATCAATGGGGTTTACTCTAATGGGGTCCAGGCCCTCCCCAAGGTACCCATTCCTCCCCCATTACACTCAGGCAATGGTGGGATACATACAGCATGTTAGTTGAAGGGTTAACCCAGTGGTAGCAGCGGGGATCATGTTTCTTAATGGTCCCTATTCATTGCCAGTAAAAGTATACAGAATTATAATATCTGCCAAAATTAATACGTAAAGCACATACTGCACCATAGCTATACGATATATGAGGATGATAGGTATCTATTTAATAATGAGTCTATGCACCCCTGCTGTGATTACACTGTTAAAAATCTGCTGCAAGGCTTTGAGGCCTGTCACTAGTGGAGCCTGTGGCCACGTGTTGTCTGCAGACCCATTCATACGTTAGAGACAGACACACCAGTCGGCTGTGCTATTTGACGATGACTGAGGCCTTCACCGTCAAGGATAATGATGACTTTCCCAGCAGGCACATCAACGTTGATTTTGCGTCAGGCCCTTACGTAGAATCTACGTTGAGAATTGATTGATTTTGAAAGTTTTTTTAATGTAATATTTCCAACGTATAATCAATGGTGGAATTTCAACATTGAACTGACATCTGGTTTTCAACGTTGAATCATGCTCTGTTTTTCAATGTTGGAATTCCCGTTGAATTCCAGTTGAAAAACTGACGTTGCTCACCCGACGTAGAATCAACATTAGATTTTCAGCATTGCTCCAGGTCGTGAAAATTGTTCACCAGACTATACTAACATCAGTAAACAGTCTAGTCTATAGTCTTTGGTGAAGCACATGCTGTCTGTATTCGATCTTGAGCTTAGATTGAATGTAAATCCGACATATGCTTCACCATGACCCAGAACCATGGACTTTGTCTCAGGAAAGGTCTTTGCATTGTTTCTGGTAGTGAGATATAGTCTGGAAAAGAAATGTACAGATTTTCATTACTACCAACTCAACATTTATGAGTTATTTTAGCTATCACATTAGAAAGTGAGGACCAAGATTGGATAGACTATAAAGTTAGTTATGTGCAACTGGTACACAATTAAGCTTAGTTTACATACTGAAAATCAATAGGTATTTCATCGTCATTTCAGTACACACATTAAAAGGGCTATTCCAATACCACATTAAACATCACCCATACTGAACACATGAATAACTTGTAAACACTTGACTTTAGCTAAAATTTAAGTTGATTTTGAGTTTAACATTACTGAACAATGGTTTCTCAGAGTAGGTAACATCATTTTGAAACTGGGGAAAGTTACAGAAACAGTTGCAGTAGGTAAAAATAAAGTGTCTGTATATGTGTACCAACATTATTATTATTATCTTTACCTTTCATGTCATTTGCATAAAACATCTTGTAAAGGCGTTTTTCACTACATGGACTTGTATGTTAGCTAAGTACATAGTACAAAGTACATAGGATACAAAAGTTAAGCTACAACACATTAATGCATGTTTGTAGTGACCAATATGAAATCATAACTTTGCATTTGGATATTTAATGCATAGGTATTTGCAGGAGTATATATTACAGTTGCAGCAAAGTGGATATACTACTCGGTTACTTTACTAAGTATCTATATGCTACGGCCAATTTCCTCCAACAAAAGGAGGGTGACGCAATCAGAGCAGAAAATAAAGGTTCTAGAAGTATGAGACCTCTCATCCCCCTCTTCTCTACTCCGGCTGTTCATGTACCTTGCAGAAACTAAATTGAGTTTCCCTATACATATATATATTCATCACTCATCAGAGCTTTCATTTTCCAACAAAGACTCAGATGACATTTCATCAATTTCCAGTGGTAAAAGCATTGTTGTTCCAGACGAATTGCTTGAAGGAGGTGACACCTCTTCATGTACAAACTTTCTCTTTTTGATTGTTGCCGTAGAGTGGTCAGACTTGGACACGGATGAACAGGGACCAGGATGGTCAGATGAACCTGGTGATGCTGATGTAAGAAGAATTATTAGCAAAATAATAGTATCTATCTATCTATCTATCTATCTATCTATCTATATATATATATATATATATATATATATATATATATATATATATATATATATATATATATATATATATATATATATATATATATATATATATAAACAAGGTGTTTCATGAGTAGTGGTACTTAATCAGGGATCTGATAGTTTGGGTGATACTGAGTAAAAAATAATCTATACACATATAGCGGTCTTTGATTTGTTTTATAAATAATTGTCAATTAAAATTACATGATGAAGCGTCGTACAGGTATGTGTTGCAGGGACCGCTCTCAGGCGGGACACATGATATGCCTGCCTCTAGAGAAACATTAATCATTGAAAGTACATATACACTATGAAACTTGAAATCTTTAGAAAGGCTGCATCTAAATTGTTTCAATGATTTCATTAGCTTTTAGAATAAAGTACAATCATGGCAAATAATCGTGGACCATGTCAGCACTTTATTCACCCAACACCCTCCCAAAAGACTACATGGCAACTCTACGCAAACGTCAGTGTCGTGCCTGTGAGAGAAGTTTATTCCTCCACGCTACATAGTACATACTGTAAGATGCCATTTACTTACAGTAACATGTAGAGTATTCTGTTATAATATAGATTCATGTATGGATATTGCAACAGAAATGCCAAGGGAGCAGCAGAAGAATAATTACTGTTTCTCAAGAGACAGGCACATCATGCCACACGCGTCGTGTCCCACCTGAGAGAGCGCTCCCCGCAACACATACCCAGCCCCTCGCCACACTTAATTTTCACTGACCATATTAGATTAAACAAAGCAAAAACCGCTATATGTGTATAGAGAATTTTTTACTCAGCATCACCCAAACTATCATATCCCTGAATAAGTACCACGACTCATGAAACACCCTGTATGTGCTTTAAAATGTTGCATACCTTCATTTGAGACTTTCCGTCCACCTCCTCCAATCCTATCAGGTGCATATTTCAAGCATTTAGCCACAGCCTCTGCAACACTGGATTCTGTCCCAGACTGATGAGTTAGGACACTCTCTGCAATTAAAATAAGAATATGGCACTTTGCAGTAAATACTATTTAGCTAAAGAAGACAAATGTTACCAGAATGTGGAAAAAAATCACCTTATACAACACGAAACAATGTAGTCTAACACAACACAGTATAACACTACACAATGCACATACCACAATGCAACATGTAACACAAACCAGTAAGATAAACTAATGTAACAAAATAAAAGTAGATACAAAACAGAACACAAATGAGAGGCTAAGTATGTTAATAGGTACGGTGCTACAGTTAGTATTTAGACAATAGGAGAGATTCATACATTCATGCTACACCTACAAATAAAGTTGAGATGCAAGAAGCAACATACAGATAACCAACATGGGCGTCCGCAGGGGGGGGCAAGGGGGGGCATTTGCCCCCCCCTGGAAAATAAAAAAATTGAAAAAATTACATGGAAAATACAAAATGAATAAAAGAACATAAACATTTCTCACCAGTTCATTCAGTTAGAGTAGATTACTACTCTCGGAACACAAATTGAAAATTTTGAAAAAAATTACTTGGAAAATGCAAAATGAATAAAAAAACAAAGATTACTCAACAGTTCATTCAGCTAGGCCAGGTTATTACTCTCGGAACAGGAACTGGAGCCGTCGAGGATCTCTTCCGAACTTGTCAATGACCCTGTTCATTAGCTCGGTCTTCTGGCTGTTCACTTTGTCGCGGTGGACACTTAGCATGCAGAGACCGGACAGACGTTGAGCACTCATCGTTGATCTTAACCAGGTCTTCACCCTGCGCAGTGTGCTGAAGGACCTTTCCACAGTACATGATGTTGCAGGCAGAGTCAGTGCAATGAGGATAGCCTTGCGCACAGCAGGGAGCAGAGTGGTCTGCTTCACCAGCTCGATCATACTCAGTGAGTTGCCATCCACTGGCTTATGCTTCTGCACATCATACCATGTTAGAGCTTCTTCTACAAGGTTGTCAATGCCATACATTTCCTTGACAGATGAAACGATGTGCTTGAATTCACCTCTTTCTGTTTGCTGCATTTCTCTCGGATGTAGTGCGAAAATGTGAAAATATGGCGTGTTACTTTCACCAAAGCGACTTTCCAGAGACTGGATCAAGGAATCCATGTTTGGGACATAGATGGTGCGGCGATAGTACTCCTCCATGGAGCCTCCTACATTCGACCGGTGGGCCTGGCGTGCACATCGCCGAGGCATAGTCAAGTCTATGCCAAGTTCTTCTGCCAAGGTTTTCACCTCAGGGATGACATCTTCTGAGAACACACGGTCTGCACCATCCCGGTGAGCTTGGAAAATCTTCTTCAACAGGTTGATGTGATCTTGGACTCCCATCATGTCCATGTCGACTGCCTGAAGCTGTTGGGTCACTGGCTCCAGCATCACTGAGTACTTTGCAATGATCTTCAGACAGATGAGGAATACTGAGGTTCCTGCTGCACACCTCAGCTGATGCGCTGTCTGACGCGTACTCTGTGACTCATGCTGGTTTGCCTCCAGTTGTTCCAGTTGTACATAGATATCACAAAAGTTCTCTGAAAAGATGCGGATGCTTTTGTACTTTGCGCTCCATCTGGTTTCACACAACAAAGGTATATTTGGAACCAGTCTCCTGCACTTGGGACTGTTTGTATCAGACATGCCTGAGCTCTGAACATCTCCCAGTCTGATTGGTTCGTGTAGAGTTAATTCTTAATTGATAGAATAATGTAGTTGTAAAATAATTTTTCCGAAATATTTGTTTTTCTTCAATTTTCTCTACTGGAGAAAATGTAACTGAGCTACTCTGTCAGATGAAAAAGTGCCACCATTTTGCATCTAAGCTCTTTCCTGGGAGCAAAATTTTTTCCAACGGGGAGGGGGACACCCCCTCCCCTCAGACCCCTCCCCCAGGACAGCAATCTCAGGAGTCAGGACAACATTGCCCCCCCCTGCATTTTTTTCTGCGGACGCCCATGATAACCAATGATAATGAATTAATTGGATTCTACATGAAATATTACAATACAGCTAGTAATGTGCTAGGATGCACTAGTCAGGATGCAATGTGTTACAGATGTTGATAAAGAAATAAGAGTCTTACTAACAAAAATATAAAAATAAATTATGAATGTTAGGGAAATTGCTAATAGTACAACATTCTGAGATGATTAGTACATACAGCTGCAATACTTTTTAAATCTTTTACCTCTAATAACCCTGAACAACAATGTTTGTTCAAAGCCATATTTTCCTCTCTTCCCTTTCATGTTCATATGTGCCATGACCTCATTGGTTAAGACTCTGTAGGACCCACAAAGTACAGTAACAGAAAACCTTATCCCTTTCCAGTAATATTTTGTCTGGTATTACACCAGATAAGTATTATCAAATAAGCATTCCATTACATCATATCACTAAAATAAGTCTAAGACACTTATGACTACCAAGCATGCATGACTTGAATTCTGATTAAGTGGGGACTGATTTAGAAGTATAATCTTCACACCGGCAACTGCTTATCTATACACTTCCCATTTAAACATTCTTGGGAGTTAACCTTCTATCTAAAAAAAATTTTCCATCAAAGAAAATTAACACTCCTACATCCCACCAAGTTTTGAAAATCAAGCTTCTACTGTACAAAAAATAAATTATGTACACAGGATAGCATTATGAAAACTTTCATGCTTAGCATTTCATGTGACCTGCACATTAATAATACAAAATACATCTAGCCGCAATATCAGCTTTAATACAAAATACACCAGCGAGTATATATATCTGTGCATTGCCTGTAACTTTCATGCTGATGCCTCTAATATCCTATGTAGGTTGCAAAACTGAATATTATAATAACATACATTGAGGTGCAATGCTACTATACCACATATTTACCTTTGCATTGCTTGGGCAACTGCATCTTTCTTGCTGATTCCTCCGATCCTACTTAGCCGGGAAATCTGAAATTAGGATATATACAGTATATACCTGGTTTATATTGTGTTTGTGTGCATAAAGACATAATCACACAAAGCGTATGTGACTTTCACAAGATAACCTTGACTTAATAACCTACTGCATGCTTGAGACTTTCTGGGTCCTGAAGAAGTTTCTCATTTTCTTGGACTTCAGCTATTGAGTTCATTCTCTTGATTTCAAACTCCACCTCACTGTCATTGTTGCTCTGGTTAATCTTATGTTGGATTTGCTTTATGCCATCCTTATACTAGACAGAATGAACAATACTTTTTTCTGAAATTCTGTAATGGAAAATATGGTTCACTATTACAATCACATACATTACAGTTTGGAGTTCAGAATATTATTATTCTGTGGATTTTTTAAGTGCTTTCACCTTACAGATATTTTCTTTAATATCCTCCTATCCTCAATTTTTCTTTCATGGTGTGCTTAAACAAGACTTAAATCATGTATATCAACTCACTAAGTCATGGGATGTGTCTTGTCTGGGCTATCCCCATTTTTTTGTGTGCGAAAAAAGATCAGTTGATAATGATTTAGATCTTATGCAAGCACAACATGAAAGAACAATGTAGGATAGGAAGGATACTGGAATAAAGAAATTATCTGGAAGGTGGAATTAAATTAAAATGAAAGTAAATGAAATTAAAAGGAAAAGGAAAGCAGAGTATCGATCATGGAATCCGAAGGTGAAGGAATTGATAAGAGAAAGTAAAAAGAGAGTAGATGAAGAGTTTGGTAGGAAGCTGAGTGAAAAGTTCAGTGAGAACAAGAAGTTATTTTGGAAGGAAATTAAGAAAGAAAGATGGGGAGAGGAGTGTGGGAGTGTGAGAATGAAGAGGGAGGATGGGGTTCTTGTAGGTAGTAAGGATGAGGTAGGAGGGGTATGGAAAAGGCATTTTGACCGCCTAATGAATGGAAGGACGGAAGGTGAAGCAATAGTATCTAGTATAGGCATTGAAGCAGGTGGAAAGCGTGTGGGTATGCAGGAAGGAATAAATAGAAAAGAGGTGGAGAAAGTGATGGCTAGGCTAAAGAGCGGCAAAGCTGCAGGCATAGATGGAGTGATTGCAGAAATGCTAAAGTTTGGAGGTGAAGTAATAGCAGACTGGATGTTCTGGATATGTGATCTAGCATGGAGGAGCGGAGAAGTCCCAGAAGAGTGGAGAGAGGCAGTCATTGTACCTCTGTACAAAGGTAAAGGTTGCAGAAATGACTGCAACAGCTACAGAGGGATAAGTTTACTTAGTGTGCCAGGAAAAGTGTATGGGAGAGTCCTAACTGAAAGACTGATAGAAGTGACCAAGGAAAAGGTCAGTGAGGAACAGGGAGGTTTCAGAAAGGGGAAAGGTTGCGTGGATCAGTGTTTTGCAATTAAAATGGTAGTAGAGGAGTACTTGGGAAAAGATAAGAAGTTGTATGCAGCCTTTATGGATCTGGAAAAGGCATATGATAGGGTGGATAGGAAAGCCTCTCTCCCAGAGGGAGCGAGGCGTCAGAGAGATAGATAGTGGAATTAAACTATAATTTTGGAAGCTAAGAGATATCAAAAGAAGAGTGTAATTCTACCTACTTTAACATAAGGAAGTAAAGAATGGGAGTGGAATGAAGCTGGGTAGGAAAAGATTAGAGCTGTAGAGATGTCATACCAAATGCCTGTAAAAGAAAGAGAGCAGCAACAGCTACAAGTAAAGCAAAACACATATTGCCCATATGCTTATTCAAAGACTAATCTATAACTGTTTATCTTATTCATAAGATGAACATATTTCCTATCTATATATATACCAAGTCTGTTTCCCCCAAGAAGGGAGTTAGCCAAGCCATAACAAGACATAATCCCAGTTACCCTACCATCTGAACCCCCAGTGAAAGGAGATAATACCCTGCCTACACTTTATGTAGGTCAGTTGCACGGCTCGGCCAGTTTCTGTCCAGAGTAAGTTACCTTGAAGCCCATGCCCTAGTGCCACGTCTGTTTGTTTCACAAGTACTTGCAATACATTCAAGAAAAATAATCTTACTTCCATCAGACATAGGCAACATGTCATCTGTACCCATCCCATGTGATGTTCCTTGTGAGGATGGACCAGCCCCCTGTGAAACACAACCTGTCAAAAACAGATATCATAAAGTCAACATTCACCAAAATCACCAAAGTGCTCAAGCCATGAATACGTTTCAATTTATTTATGTTCCAAAAACCTTGGCATAAGAGTAATATGTTTTGGTGCTATTCAAAACAAGAACCTAACTGATGATAAATTACCTATCACAGTAAACAAACAGCTTAATCCATAAAACAGAAAGAGAATAAATGCACTGATTACAATCTTCATAAGCCTCAGATTAATTATTACCTAATTTGGACAGATTCCATAGATTGCCATCAGAGTGGTAATGCACACAGATATGGCATCACAGAAATTCTGGACTTTCACTTTTATGCTCCAATAATGTTATTTTCATCACACACTAAGACTATGTGTGAGCGCCAAGAGCAAGATGTGCAAGCCAATACTGTACTTACTCAGCTCCAATGAGGATCTAGGAAGGGCTTGTGAATGTGGTATCCCTTTCTGGGATGAATCCAGCACTCTCTTCCGAGGAGAAGTCCTTGTAGGAAACACCTGAGTCTGTCTCTTCTGGGGAGATTTCTTTTGTTGTATCAACTGCTTTCTTACAAATTTCTCTGGGGTTTTGGTAGAGAGGCACCACCTGAAAACATGATACATGGTGGAGAAATACAATGTGCTTTCATGTTAGCAATGATATAAAAATACAAGAACAACTACTAGATTGTAAAAAGCAAGATAAAAGCTACAAATACATTTACATATCTATGTACCAAGGTGGTTTAGTTCATAAAAGGTGGGTAATCCAAACAAGGCATATTCTTCAGTTTACAGAGTTGATTTACTATCCTCTTACTCAACAGTGTGCCTTGTCTATTTATGAGATAGTAATACAGAAGAAGGAAGCCCAACCCCACACTATCCTTTTGCCACCCCCCTACAAAATGTAGGGATTACTGTGGCAAAATATCTTGTTCCCATCACAGGATGTTAATACTGATGATATTTATTGTTAATATTAATGGAAAGACTCACATTTCTTTTCCTTTTCCTGCATCATGTCATTGCACTCATCTGCAAATCATAAAAAAAAAAAAAATTCACTTTAGCATAAAAGAGAATCTATATCCATTATTTTACCTGGCCTATATGCCTTACTCTGTAACCCAAATAGGCATATATAAAATAGGTATATTAAATTATCTAGACATTCCCATGTCTACGTGACTTAAAGTAGGCTCTTATGTATGTGTGTATGAGTGTACAGTGGTGACAGGATGTCTGTCTGTTTAGCTCAGCAATATTCAGGTGTATCAGTTAGTGTCCATACACTCCATTTAATTTAGTGTTTACTCTATTACACTACACATATAGTGGTGTCACATAACACAATAATGTGTTACACAAGTACACACACATTACACATCTTAACACAGTCTATCATAAGTGTAATTAACACATACTCCTTAGCAAATAATAGTCAACCTCTGACACACCCATGCCGGCCCAGAGACGGGCAGCGGCGGAGGTGCGGCAGTCAGTCACGGATAGTCACACAGGGTCACTTTACTACTTCATCTTTCCCTTCTTTATCAAATCCTGATGGCAGTACTGCCATCTCATCTATCTCTAAAGCTGAACTCTTACATAGTCTACCTAATATTTACAGTGCAGTCTATGCTGAATATGTTACCTTTAGATTTCATTCTTACCTGCAACGTAGAAGTCTTCAAATATTTTTTTCTTCTTGCGTCGTTTCACATTCTCTTCTTCATCACTCAATTCAGATGTCGTGGTAGTATTGCATTCCTCACAGACAGTTTTGTCATCTATCAAGTAAGACCATACATGTAATAAAATATGCATAAACATATGCACATAGCAAATAATATTATGCAACCTCCAGTACATGTATGGTAGCATTATTATCTTCTTTGAGAGAACTGAAAATCACAATAAGCAATATCTAAAAAGTCTGCAGTACTTCTTTTACTTCACAATTCAAATAGGCAAAAGCAGTTTTGAACAAAATTGTTACACACCAGAAGCAATTTTTACTTTCACAAGTGTGAACTTTCTCCAAGATGGTGTTGGATCTCTCATTTCAGCCATAGCGGGGGCAGCATTAACACCAGGTGGCCAATGGACCATTTGATTCTGTATCCACTTCTGTGGTATAACACCCTCCTGCTCTTCATTGTCCTCCAGCCACACTGCTCGAGCCCACATTGCCATACTGTTTAGCAGTTCTGTGGATTGAATAATGTGATAAGCTATATATATACATAGTAGCTATAATACATGGCTTGCACACTACTGTAACCCCTGATGGTGTCAATTTAAATGCTTTTATATTTCATCTAATAAATAAAATAAATAAAAGCTTTATGCAGTAAGGAAGCAACAACTACAAAATTATAAACATAATTGCAAACATACATATTTAGGTACTTTACTCATACACCTAAGTGCAGTGTTCACAACAGTAATTGAGATTTTGTTGGTGATAGGCCAGGGTAAAGAAGCTATTTTGTCCAATATGGACTGATCCTTAAAACTTTTCAGCCCTATGTGATAATGGGAAAAATACAAAGCCATCATCATACGGCAAGCACACAACTTTACGAGAAATGCAACTTCTGTCTATTACTTTCTTTCTGAGCTTTTGCTTCAAATGTTTGGTCTCTATAAAAGCAATATTCATTAGTTTTGAATTGCAAGGACTTTCAAAGAAATTTTGCATATGAATCTGACCTATAATTTCACAAGCAAGTTCACCACTGCTCTTTTCTTCATGCACAAAGACAAAATCTTCTGTATGAAGTATGAAACTGTTATCTTTGCTCCTTGTAGAGATGACAGGATATATTACTTTGGCTGTACTAGTGGATCCATGTGCATTAAGTTCTGTTAAGCGTTTTGCAATCTGTGCAATGGGATTTTGTGCTTTTTTGACTATTTTCTTTACCATCTGGAGATGATTTTCATACTTGAATGCAGATATATCATTCAAAGAGCACTGAAAGAAAGTTATATCTTCATGTAAATGTATGAGGTTATGAACATTGTAAACTGTGAAAGTGTTACCATAAATGTCTGGGCAATTGCCAACAAAACACTCTAAAGTTCTTTAGCATATGGCAAGTAAAAGTTTCTCTTGTCAGCATCAGCATCTAACATAAAAGCTATGGCAACATTTAAGCAGAGAAAGTGGTCATAAATTGGTGTTGGGACCACATCTCTTAAAACTACAGGGCCTGTGTAAAGGAGAAACTGGCGCAGTTCAGTTGCTTTCCAGCGATCTAGTTCTAAGAGCGATCTGGGCTGTCGAGCAAACTCACTGGGCATCAATCCACTCAACGACACTAGTCTATTTGATATTTCTGATATCTGGCGAGCTGACTGACGGCACTGTGTGGGACCATGTTTTAAAAAGGACAAAATACGTCGCACAACACCTAAACAAACACAGTGCATGTAATCCAAGGCAAACTGTTCAATGCAAAGAATGCCAATGTCTGTGAGAGGTGATTGCTCTATCTGATGGTCTTCATATGCCATATTTTGAAACTGCTGTGCTTTACGGAGAGGGAATAATTCCTGTGTGTTATATACTACTCTTCCATCCCAGGATCCATGTACTGTGCATCTTTCACAGGCACTGTATCCAGTATGGGTTTTTACGCATTTCAAAAATGCCCTTGCAGGGGCATCACACACAAAGCCATCAACTGAAACATTGTATGTTTTGTCTTCAAATTTAATGCCATTAACTGTTAACTTGTGAAGCTCTTTCAAAAAATCTGCAAGGTATTCTTTCACCGGGCTGGGTTTTCCTGTTCCACAAAACATCCCAACAATGAAAGGGACATGCCCACGGTTTATGCTACACATTATAGGCCAAAGCTGTACATTACTTGATTTAAATAGTGGTAAACCATCAATATTGAACAATATAAGTGATTTCAGCCCAGAAATATGTGAGATACCTTTTTCTATACCAAAATAGGCATATTGGCCACCACATTTAGATAACACGTCTACAGTCCTTGGAGTCTGAAGCAACGTTCGGGCATCTGCAGGGAGATCATTGTGTCCGTGCCGGCGAAGTATAGCTAGTAGGTCATTCAGTGTCTTTCTAGTACAATTACATTTCAGTGCCCATTCTGCTAGCTCACGTCTAATCTCTGTGTTTCCTGAGTTGCTTGATTCTTCTATCTCATAATCAGAAAAAGAATATGAATGTGTAGTTTGATCACTATTGTCTATCTCAGAATCAGAGGAAGAACATGTGTTATGGTCAGAAATGCCTGCTGAGCTAGGCCCGACCTCAACACTTGCTAAATAAGAGTCACTTGCCAGCTGAGGAGCTTCCAGACACCTAACCTCATCAGGCACCTCTGCTTGTACACCAGCTGACTCACTGACTTCATTAAAATTATCCTCAATACTGTCACTAGAGCTGCTCTCCTGTGCTACAGCATTAACATCTGCATTGATCTTCCTCCACCATTTCAAATAACGTGCCATGGTGGTAACTGGTCGTTTCCGTCTGAGTTGACATGCACAAATGTATAGGTTAGGAAAAGTTAGGTTACATAGGTAAGGTTAACTTAAGTGACAATACTGAATAGATCTGGTTTACTCCTGTCTGCTGCCGAGCATTTGTGGGCTGCCAGCCAGATCTTAGCCAAAGATACAATATTGCTAACCCATCAAAAAAGGTTAGGTTAGGATGGAAGGGAAGACCTTAACCTGTTTTGCTGGATTGTCAATAGTGTAGTTCTGGCTAAACTCTGGCAACTACTGCCAACCTAATAAACACGAAATATTGATGGTTAAGCCAGGTAAAGGGGCAAAGAGGAGTTCGGGGTAAAAACTACACGAAACTTAACGGGGCGTAAGGAAATTTTTTAAACATCTAGTGCGTCATCATGCATTCTATTCATACAAGCTACAGTATATCTGTGAACCTAGATCATGACACACCTAGTGTTTTAAAAACATAGACAAAGCATATGTGCTATACTTACTACGACACCATCAGAAGTACTGTACAGTATGATGCAATATTAGTTTATAGCTTACGTATTATATAGTCTGACACATCCACAGTCCAGTAGTCTGTTATAGAGCTGATCGAAGATATATCTTGAAGTGGGCGGTGGTGCTTGGTGGAAGATCAAACCACTTCGTGAAGTAATAGGTTTACTTTTCTGACTCCAGTTTTGCATGTATCTTGCATATCTTGCATATCTTGCACCCTGCAAGAATTAATTGCTTATATATTCTTGCAGGCACTTATTAAACTTCATAATAATCTTTAAACTTCATAATACCCTGTCTTATTATTTATAAATCTACAGAAATGCACTAATTCTTATATTATGTATACAAAATAACATGAGTATTATGGTAGCACTCTTAAATTTACTTGACACAAAGAGTATATAACTACGCAGGAGGTAGTAGCTTGAGGTAGGGAAATGGAACAGACAAGAAAGAATTTGCTGACTCCACAAAATACTTACTAACTTATATACTATGAATACTAAGGTTATACATGGTATAGCACCTTTTTGATACTCTGAGAACTCTTGTACATTGTTTAACTTGAACTGTGAATGCATGACAAACTCAAACTTACCCTAATAAAGTGGTAAATGTGGTGAAATCTGCGAGGCCTTTGTGTTCTGGGGCTTGTATATCTACGGCGGGCTGGTACTTATAAACGACTGAATGCTATAGACGCCGGAATGGTGCCGTTGGGGAGGATTAGTGTTTACACAGAGTTAGATTCCTTTTAGGTAGTACTTGATGGATTAACGCCAATTAACGCTATATCCACTGGGACACGAATGTTCTGCTGTTACAATATGCTATTCTGCAGTTATTACTCACATTTCGTGACAGTATTGTGATATCCATTTTGGTATCAGTAGGTATAGAATACAAAATGTAATAAAGTATCAACATTGAAATTGTGTTAGATTCACAATAGATTTTCAACAAGAGTAGGGAATATGTATATATCCATTGGCATTGTGACTTTGTTACACTTTACAGTTAATGTGGCTATCACACTGAAAAGAAAATGTTCAGTAACCATTTTCATCCTTAATTCAACTTAAAGCAGGTCAGCCTTTATCTTGGTGAAATCCAACCAATATTCCAATGTGATTTCCACGTCGACATCCAACATATAATCAACGTTGTAATTCTAATATTCCATTGACATTGACTTTATGGTTCAGGACAGACATTGATTCATCGTCAGGTTACAAGCAAAATTCAACTTAGAAAGTATATACAAGTCATGTCTTCATCTTGGTGAACTTCCAACCACAACTCTTTGTAATTTCCACGTCGACATGTGACATATAACCAACGTTGTGATTCTAACATTCAGCTGACGTTGACTTTATGGTTGACGAAAGGCGTTGGTTCACCGTCAGGTTACAACCAAAATTCAACTTTTAGAGCATAGGAGTCTTCAAATTAGTGAATTCCTAACAACTTTTCAATGTGATTTATCGTCGGTATAGGACGTAGAAGTGACGTTGTAATCCTATCGTTGAATCGACGGTGAATTTATCGTCGAAGAAAGACGTTGGTTCAGCGTCAGGTTCCAACCACATTTCAACGTACAAAATAGGTCAGTTTTCAGATCGGTGAATTTTTAACGAGATTTCAATGTGATTCCAACGTCGATATCTGACACATGATCAACATTGAAATTCTAACGTTGAATTGACGTCGATTTTATGGTGTCCGACGTCATGACCAAATTTCTACATATTATCAACGTCGGTTTGACGTCGTGTGCCTGCTGGGATGCCCCCAACTCTACCTTTATTTATTTAGCTTGGGGTACACATCACAATGTCATCCACAAATATTATGGTCCACGGAGACTGCTGCCTGACCTCATCCGTCAGCCTGTACATCACTACTGAGAATGAACAGGCTGATTCTAGGTGTAGTCCAACCTCGACCAAACAGACGTAACCTAACCAAACCTAACTACTGCGGCCACCGCCCCGACTGTCCAGTGCACTGACAGTGCTGGTACGGTTATGTTAGGTTTGCTTGGATTAGTTAGTTTTCTTTATTACTTATATTGAATTACTTATTTGTATATTTGTTCAAATTATAATGGTTTTGAGTATTATTAATCTAAAAATACTAAGAAATAAAATGGGGAATTGTTTCTTCACTCAAAGAAATGGATATTTGGGAAAACCTGGGGAAAGTAACCTGCTAACTCTCCTGTTACACTAGCCATGTCCCAGGATAATTAGTTCTTACCAACAACCAGCTCTAGGGCCAATAAGATGGAGATGAGCAATGAGGCCACATGCCGCTAAAGCATATGCCCCCAACTTTACCGTTATTAATTTAGCATGGGGTAAAGAATTTATCATTATTTTATATTAATATTTTATTGATAATATAGTTTTATTTAGCCTTGGTACTTGTGATGAAAAAAGGATTACACAGTCTAATAATTTATTTTTCCATGTTGAAAATACAGGTAAATTTATTACCAAATAAAGATTTTCTTACAGCAAAAGGTCTTTTATGATATCTGTAACTTAACTGCTCTTTGATGCTAGAAATGGACACAGTCACCACAGGACAGCCCAGGGGTTTGTCCTGGAGCAGAAATATCGGATGATCGTGTCACCTACATTCCATCTGGCTTGTACGGTACTCTTTTCTTCCTCTCTGTAGCACACGTTCCATTGCTTTGTTCTGTTAAGCCCTAGTATTTGAACTTATCTACCTTTGCCAGCTCCACTCACTGAAACCTCACAGTACCATTTCCGTAGGGCTCACTCACATGTACTCCTCCTGCTGATTTCCATCCCTCTTATACAGTGCATACCTCCACCTTTCTAGTTCATTTTTCGTTTTTTCCCTGCCTTCATTAAATATCACAATGTCATCCACAAATATCATGCATGGTCTACAGAGACTGCTGCCTGACCTCATCCATCAGCCTGTACAGTGTACATCACTACTGAGACTGAGCGGACTGATCCTAGGTGTAGTCTAACCTTGACCCTGACACTCTTTGTAACTCCTTCCATACCAGCAACATCATAAACTTTTTCGGACACATGGTGTGCTTCCTCTGATAGAGAAATTATATGTAGAAAGGGTACCAGGTATATCAGTTGACATCTCCAATAGCCCTGCTACCTGATGACAACAATTTATATGCAGTCAGCTATGGTGAAGAGGAAATTGCTTGTGACCAGTTATTTCACTGTGACAAGCATCTTAAGATTCAGAAGAATTCCACATCCTGTGGGAGAGACATATATGTACAAAAAGTATTATTAAAAAAAAAAAAAATGCTGTTATGTTGAAATTAGGATGAAAATAACTAAATGTTAGGTGTGCAGAAAACAAGAGAACTGAGAAAGAAACAAGCTGGAAAATTTAAACAAAAGTATGTACAATATAACAGTGACTGAGGGACAGAGTGATGAATGGAAGAACGAATTTTCATGCTAATGCAGCTATAGCATATGCCCCCAACTTTAACTTTTTTAAACTGAAAGATAGGAAGGGGGCCGAGCCGAACCTAACCTGCACAATCCTACATAAGCTAGCAGAAGAGTTTGGCCTGACCTGAGTGATATATTTCAGAGACACTGACTTCATTTTTTGGGTAACCTATGATGCTTTATCGTATGAAAATAATTGTCGCACCAGAATACAACGACGAGAACAATGGAGCAAAATATTTACAGAATAACAACACAGCTATTTCAAGAGAATATAAAAAAATCTCCTTAACTGCCATTCTCATAAATTACTCAGAAATGAATATTGTAGTCAGTATTTTAAATAAGTGAGAAAAATCATCTTATTGCTGTGGAAATGTTGTGAAGTAGCTATCAGGGCAAATGACACTATCTTAGAGCTGCAGCTCAACATTAGGATAGTAACCTATCACTGCTAAGGATAATAACCTATTGCTGCTAAAATAGAATATGGCGACTTAATAGATTGCGAATTATACATGATTCCATGGAACTAAAGCAAACCTTATAATTAGTAACCTAATGCCGTTTAACTGAATCTATCAGAGCTAAAATGGTTACCTTTCACTGTAAGACAGTAGACTATCACCTCTTATCTAGTTATTCATAACACAAACAGTCCTACTGATTACTACATAAAAATACAACAGAAATAAACTGGTGACCACCCGTGATGGGTGTAATTCAATAGTTTTTGTTTTTCCTCCCCCTCTGCCTGGGACCAACTATTATGAATAGTTCATTATACCTTGAATATTTTTTGGGTGCAGTCTTATATATTCTTAATATTTCATAATAGAATTCATGTTGACTGAGTGCCACCAAATCCACAAGTATGCAATGGTTTGTTAACCCTACCAGCACACCCATATGAGCCACGAAAACAACTACACACAACATTTTCAAAAAGAAACGTCATTAGATAAATAAAACACTAGATATAATTACCAAAAATATCCATTGCGTTGGCTGAGACAGCAGACTCTGTTGTGCTGGCGGTGTACGATACGCTGCCCAATAAAATGTTTGTGCAACAAAAATAAAGGTGTTTTGAATAATTATTTGCCTTATATATGCTCTCTGCATGCTAGGTATGTCATATCATTGCAGATTTACTCATTTACTTTGAATTTATTGGTTACAAATCTCGTTTTCGTCACCTCAACCGCTCCCCAAAATCTCCTTACCAAAACGCCGATTTTTCGTTCGCGAGCGACCGAAAAGCAGCGGTCGAGAGCGACTGTAAGACCCGATCCCGCGCGGAATGCTTTCGTTCGCTGGCTAGCGAACGAAAACGGGTGACTGTAAGACCGGCCCTTTGTGTATCAGATTTGGTGGAGGTAATTCTCTCTCTCTCTCTCTCTCTCTCTCTCTCTCTCTCTCTCTCTCTCTCCCCACTGAAGGAAGTGAATATTTATTTTTCGATAAAAAAACTACCTCTTGTTTGATTTACATTGTTTTTGATTTACGCAATGACCTCTTCAAGGACACAATACTCGCGTCAATCGTGTTTTTAGCTGTACCTGTAAGACGTGAGCATAGAGGTTATATCATACAAGAGGCTGAATTGAAAAGCTGTGTAAGGCCACCTCCTACAACATTCACCCTGGAGGACACATGGATAGGGCATTTTTTATGGGGGAAAAGTGCGTCTTAAAAGTCGTTAAAATACAGTACACCAGGTATTCAATATATGCGAGTTCAGTTATATTCGACTAACCTTAATGAGCCAAGTACAGGTAACACGATTGACACGAGTATTGTGTCCTTGAAGAAGTCATTGTGTAAATCAAAAACAATGTAAATCAAACAAGAGGTAGGTTTTTATCGAGAAATAAATATTCACTTCATTCAGTGGAGAGAGAGAGAGAGAGAGAGAGAGAGAGAGAGAGAGAGAGAGAGAGAGAGAGAGAGAGAGAAAATCCATATCACCGAGATATCCACTCAGGCACTCAGTCTCAGCCTCACTCGTGTGTTTTCTTGGTAGATGGTGGCTCGTGCTAATTGATCTCGCGCTAACTGAGGCTTTCGCGCTAATTTTTCTTTTCTTGGTAGATGGTGGCTCGCGCTAATTGCGGTTCGCGCTAATTATTTTTTTTCTTGGTAGATGGTGGCTCGCGCTAATTGCGGTTCGCGCTAATTAATTTTTTTCTTGGTAGATGGTGGCTCGCGCTAATTGCGGTTCGCTCTAATTGATCTCGCGCTAAGTGGGGATCTACTGTAGTTTGTTAATCACATCTGCCTTTTCCTTTTCCCATTTAGATATCTTTGTTTGTATGAACTGTTGTGTTTGTTGTTTTACTTCACAGTATTCTTTACATTTCTATTTCCATTTGCTATTTTCTGCAAGAAGTTAATAAGTTCCTTATTAACTTCTTTTCTTTTGTTTACAACCTTTTTTTTTTTTTTTTTTTTTTATGCGTCCCACCATCCTTTTAGTTTTCTGTTGGAGGTAAGTGTTTTCTTTATGCCCACATGGGGGCTTCGTGGTGCAGTGGTTAGCACACTCGGCTCGCAACCGAAAGAGCCCGGGTTCGATTCCCGAGCGGAGTGTGAAAATTTGGGCGGCTTTTCCGATACCCTATGCCCCTGTCCACCCAGCAGTGAATGGGTACCAGGTATTAATCGGGGGTTGTGTCCCGTCTCCTGGGGTCTGTTCCCTTCTCCTATAATTACTTCCCCTTCTGTCTCTCTCTGGCATATGACCACAGATGTTGCGCCCACTAAACCAACCTTCCAACTGTTCCCTTCTGTAATTACTTCACCTCCTGTCTCTCTCCGGCATATGACCACAGATGTTGCGCCCACTAAACCAAACTTTCCAACTGTTCCCTTCTCCTATAATTCCTTCCCCTTCTGTCTCTCTCCGGCATATGACCTTAGATGTTGCGCCAACTAAATGAAACTTTCCAACTTTTGTGCCCACAAGCTTTCTTGGTTCTTCTACCATTTTCACGTCCTTTTCCCATTGGTCTTTCTTTCCCGTCCACTTCTACCTGCATTGATGTTTCTACGTCTTCGTAATATTGCATCCAGTTTGCTTCTGTTAGACTCCACTTTGTTTCTCTGTGTTTTTCATTCATTTTTGTTCCCCTCTTTTCCTTGCCTTTGTTCCATGGTTATTCCTATCATCACATGGTCTGAAATGTCCATGTTTTCATTTGTCCAGAATTTTGTATCGGGTCTGTCTACAGCTTCATTAACTAGAATACAGTCTATTACCCATAGCTGGGCGTTATCGCGATACTTTATCGCTGATAACAAAATCGGGTTATCGGCCATCCGCTACTTATTTAAATATTAATCGGTATCTTCGTTACTTTTGTAACCAAACTAGCGATAATCGCTACTTTTTTCCGCCTCAGAAAAAAACAAAAAACATTGTGTCCTCCCTACTGCATGCATGTGGCCGGCACCAGTGTTGTGTGAAAAAACTTCGGAGAGATTTCAAACTTAGATCATCAACATTAAAACACTAGGTTATTTTTTATGTTAGACTCAAAAATCAATATATCAAAAAGATAAATCATTTAACTTTGCCCAAAAATGATTATTCACTGCCTCAGATTTGATATTCCATGTTCGTTTTTGAGCATGCCATGGTATTGAAGGTGTTGTGTTATTTGGTGTCCCATTGTCAAAAACTGGCGCTTTTGTTTACAAACACTGGTCTCTTGTGAACTGCACATGTTCAGACCAGTAAGCGTAGCCCTGTACAGTATCACAAAGCTTTTTAACACATTAAGAGTTGCTGGAAGGCTGAATCAGACATACAGTACCACCATCCTCGCTGTTTCTGGAACGACACTCTGTACATATAAATACAACTCGTACAGAGTGTCGTTCTAGAAACAGCGAGGATGGTGGTACTGTATGTCTGATTCAGCTTTCCAGCAACTCTTAATTACGGTTAAAAAGCTTTGTGAGACTGTACAGGTCTACGCTTGCTGGTCTGAGCATGCGCAGTTCACGAGAGACCAGTGTTTGTAAACAAAAGCACCAGCTTTTGACGGTGGGGACGCCAAATAACACAACACGGTTGAGGCGTTTCTAGCATTACCGTCCATAGGTACGTGTCAACATGTGGTTTTCAGGTTTTGTAAGTTTTCTAAAATACAGATAATGAAAATTTGAATTCATCTATGTATTTTTTATTTGAAATATCAATATAGTATCGTTTTCGCCTATCAGACTTATCGCTAGGTAGTATCGGAATTCTGGATTTATATCGGGTATCGGTTATCGCCTATATTTGTGTCTCCAGTTAACGAATATCGGTTATCACCGATAAGGTTTTCCATTATCAGGTATCGGTCATCGGGAATAAGGTTTTCTGTTATCGTGCCCAGCTATGGTAAATACAACTACACACTATGAATATGAGTATATGTTTGAGTGTGTGTGTGTGTGTGTTAGGAAGTCATTTGTTGTCACATATCATATATATATATATATATATATATATATATATATATATATATATATATATATATATATATATATATATATATATATATATATATATATATATATATATATATATATATATATATATATATATATATATATATATATATATATATATATATATATATATATATATATATATATATATATATATATATATATATATATATATATATATATATATATATATATATATATATATATATATATATATATATATATATATATATATATATATATATATATATATATATATATATATATATATATATATATATATATATATATATATATATATATATATATATATATATATATATATATATATATATATATATATATATATATATATATAAATTGATCTGGATAATGCAATTAAAATTTTTTTTTTTCTATACTAAAACGTTATAAAACATCACAAATAAATAAAAGTAACTACATATGTACTATATTAACACATTTAAAATTGATAAGAACAGTTAAAATGAATATGCTTTCTAATACGTATTGCCGAAATAGCTTGTAACGAATAGATCAATGTATTAGACAAAAAACATTAAACAAACTCAACAACACCACGTCCGCACCTTCGCCCCAGCAAGGACGTAGGTGCGGCGAACGAACAAACTACTGCACGACTACTCTCACACCGTACTCTCAAGACAACGACACAAACACGACTCCCCTCTCCACTCCATGCCACATTCCCCTTCCAACATACGAGTTGCGCGATAATATGAGTCATCATACTGTGTCTCCACCTGCACGATGCATCAAGGTCACACTTGCAAGCTTGCACAACCATTCACAATCGCACTCTGCAACATTCACAATTCAGATCTGCAACGCTCACAAGTATCAACATACACTGGTCCAGAAAAGGAGACACACAGACAAACATACAATAAAACGTTTACATCACATGTTTTAAGCGTACTACTTTGTTTAGCGTAGCGTGTGTTTGTTTGGTTTCATTGTTTACATCGTCAGTCGGCGGCGATAAAAAGGGCGGCCATAAATCCGGATTATCCGAAAAATCGGCTTATCCGAAAGAGGCTTCCCCCCTTCCATTTCGGATAATCGGGGTTTAACTGTATATATATATATATATATATATATATATATATATATATATATATATATATATATATATATATATATATATATATATATATATATATATATATATATATATATATATATATATATATATATCCCTGTCTCTCTGTGTCTCTTTAATTCGCTGTCTCTCTCTCTCATTAATTCTCTGTCTCTCTCTCTCTCTCTCTCTCTCTCTCTCTCTCTCTCTCTCTCTCTCTCTCTCTCTCTCTCTCTCTCTCTCTCTCTCTCTCTCTCTCTCTCTCTCTCTCTCTCTCTCTCTCTCACACACACACACACACACACACACACACACACACACACACACATATTTCTCTCTCTCTCTCTCTCTCTCTCTCTCTCTCTCTCTCTCTCTCTCTCTCTCTCTCTCTCTCTCTCTCTCTCTCTCTCTCTCTCTCTCTCTCTCTCTCTCTCTCTCTCTCTCTCTTACCTTAAAAGAATTTATTACCACAAAAAAATAAATTATCAACTTTATTAATCTCCTTACTTTACTTATAGAGACAAGAGAAGGAAGAGGAAGAAAAAGATGATGATGAAGAGGAAGAGGAGGATGACTTTGAAGACCAGCAGACAGACAGACAGACATTGGTGAGTGTTGAATCATTTTCCTTCCATAAAACTCTCCTTCCTTCCTTCCTTCATTCCTTCTTGTCTCTTGGATAGATTAGGATAAAAAGCCAGGTTATTTAAACCCTTCAGCAGTTTACATATTTGAGGTTTTCATAGGAGTTTTGAGAGGCATTTCCAGGGGTAGTTTAATGACCCTGGTGGTAGTGTGACCCTTCCTCTGTACCAAGAATTTAAAGGAACTCATTTGTCAAGACTTTCATTGGAGTTTGGGGCATTTCCAGGGGTAGTTTTATGACTCTGGAGGTAGTGTGACCCTTCCTCTGTACCATGAACCTAAAGAAACACATTTGTCTAGACTTTCATAGGAGTTTGGGGAATTTCCAGGGCTAGTTTAATGACCCTGGTGGTAGTGTGACCCTTCCTCTGTACCAAGAACTTAAAGAAACACAGATTTGTCTAGACTTTGAGTTCGTATGGGGTGGTACGCTGGTGCCTCCAATGGACTCGCCATAACGCTCATTTTGCCATTTTCCACCGACGAGAGAGCCCGGGTTCAATTCCCGGGCGGAGTGGAAAATTTTGAGCGGCTTTTCCGATACCCTACGCCCCTGTCCACCCAGCAGTGAGTGGTTACCAGGTATTAATCGGGGGTTGTGTCCCGTCTCCTGGGGTCTGTTCCCTTCTATAATTCCTTCCCCTTCTGTCTCTCTCCGGCAAGTGACCTCAGATGTTGCGCCGACTACATCAAACTTTTTCCAAACTCCCCCCTGTGCTAAGTCCTGTGATGTTTTCATATGTAGCTGTTGGCATATTCAATGAGTAAGTATATTTCTACTACACCAAGCAGGTGACGTCACTTATTCTGACTCGTGAGCTTTCATATTTGTCTGTTTATGTAATATATTTCATGGAGGCAGAGATTAAATTATTGTTTACAGTTTTACTAGTGACAGATTTTGTGAGAGCTTATACACCAGAATTTCACTTAACAGGTGAATCTTTTCTCCTTTCCTCCAATCTCTCCTTCCTAACTCCCTCCAATCTTTCCTCCTTCCCTCCAGTCTTTCCTCCTTTCCTCCAATCTCCTTCCTAACTCCCTCCACCCCTCCAATCTCTTCTCCCCAATTCCCGCCAATCTCTCCTTCCTAACTCCCTCCAGTCTTTCCTCCTTCCCTCCAATCTTTCCTTCTTCCCTCCAATCTTTTCTCCTTTCCTCCAATCTTTCCTTCCTAACTCCCTCCACCCTCCATCTTCGCCCCTATTCCCTCCAATCTCTCCTTCCTAACTCCCTCCAATCTTTCCTCCTTCCCTCCAATCTTTCCTTCTTCCCTCCAATCTTTTCTCCTTTCCTCCAATCTCTCCTTCCTAACTCCCTCCAATCTTTCCTCCTTCCCTCCAATCTTTTCTCCTTCCCTCCAATCTTTTCTCCTTTACTCCAATCTCTCCTTCCTAACTCCCTCCACCCCTCCAATCTTTCCTTCCCTCCAATCTTTTCTCCTTTCCTCCAATCTTTTCTCCTTTACTCCAATCTCTCCTTTCTAACTCCTCTACCCTCCAATCTTTCCTTCCCTCCAATCTTTTCTCCTTCCCTCCAATCTTTTCTCCTTTCCTCCAATCTCTCCTTCCTAACTCCCTCACTCTCTGTTTGGACACCGTGGCGATCGAACGTGGCTCTCGACCTCCTCTAATCCTGACAGAAATTACACATCTTTAAGTCCATGTTGGCTGCGCCGTGTATGGCGTGACTACTGTACTATGACGTCCTGATGACACACAACACATGTACACTGTTGTGATTTCCAGTGCTGCAAGTTTGTGACAGAACTGTTATATGTGCTGACCTAGTGATCTTCAGGCAACTGTTGTTAAGTGATACTACCATGCCTGACACTCGCAGTGCCTCTGCTGCGTCAAAGAATCCTAATCAGCGCTCCAGTGACCAACAGCAGTTGCCACTAAATCTACAACTACAACAATCAAGCACCAGCAGTGACGACCATGATCCTGAGAATCGGGAGGTGAACCAGCTACTCGACTCCCTATCCGAAGAATCAAAAACCCTAGTGAAAATGATTACTCCTGTGATCTCAAAGAAAATGAAACTCGAAACTGAATTACTGAAGGAAGAACTCATAAAGAAAGACTCGCAAATAACAAAGCTAAGTGGAGAAATAGTTGGGTTAAAAGAAAAAGTGCAAGAACTAGAAACAAGCAAAAATGGTGTCGACCAATATGAGCGTCGTGACACCATCTTTGTGAGCGGTCCATCATTACCTGACGAAACACCACACGAAAACCCACCTACCGTCATCACGAATGCATTCAAGGACCACCTGAGATTAAACATCAGTGTATCGGACATTAATATTGCACACAGGATTGGACCAGCAAACTCCCAACGCAAACGACCGATCATAGTGAAACTCTGCAGCAGAACCCTGAAGCACGACCTGGTTGGGGCTTGTATCCAAATGAAGCCTCAACTGTACATCAAGGAGAGCCTGACACCCAAACGACTCCTTCTCTTCAAGCAGGTGTTAAACATCCGACGAGCTCACAGAAACAAATTCCAGCAATGCCACACCAAGGATGGAAAAATAATTGTCAGGCTCAGGAACTCCACCATCAAGCATGAAATAATTGATCAGCAGACACTGATCACCTTCCTGAATGAGTACCCTGACATGAAGGACACCTGTCTTGAGTCACTCTAGTTTTGCTTCAGTCTCCTCACCATAATGCCATAAGGCACATTCCAGTAGTTTACAGTAATCATTTTATCCACCTTTAAGCTCCAATATGACACTCATACTTTATTACTAACATTAGATTACATAGTAATGTTACTATTAATGTCATCATTAATATTCATTATTACATATTACATATTAATGTCACCATCAATATTCATACCATTATAATTATTATTATTATTATTATTATTATTATTATTATTACTATGATTATTATTATTATTATTACTATTATTATTATTATTACTATGATTATTATTATTACTATTGCCATTGTTAATGCTATTCATTATTTATCAGTCTTACTGTTACTACTACTACTACTACTACTACTACTACTATCACTACTACTATTACTACTAAGTAATACTATACTAAGTACTACTACTACTTCTACTACTGCTACTACTTCTACTACTACTACTACTACTACTACTACTACTACTACTACTACTACTACTACTATTACCACTACTAGGTACTACTACTACTACTAAGTACTACTATACAAGTAATACTATATTATTATTATTATTAATTTATTATTATTATTATATTGTTGAATATCGTTGATACTATAACGGCTACTGCGACTATTGTTATTTTTTGCTTTATTATAATTATGATTGTCATTGTCCTTTCTACTCATTATTACTTTTCTGTAAAGTTTTTTTACTTATGTTAAGCAACATGTTCACAGTGCCACCCGGCGCGGCTAGACTTAGTCTTGTATCTTACTGCTTTCTTTCCATTCTCTTCTCTGACTCCTCTTCCATTAATCTTATGTCCCATCTCTATGAGACACTCTTTTATGATGATGAACACAGACATGCCAATTCAAATAACATAAGTATGGAGATAATCAATCAACTACACGGCCACATGGACTTTGAATCAATATCAAATTATAATGACCTTGTTACCTATAATAACCTCATTAAGACTCAACAGACATAATGCACATAAACTCGAGATCATTAACAAAAAAATCTGATAATATACAACTACTCCTCAGATCTTTACACATACAACCTGATATCTTGGCAGCCACTGAATCCTGGCTTACAGACAATAATAAACACCTACACGAATTTACAGGATACCACTCATACCATTTAACCAGAAATACGCGCAAACAGGGAGGGGTATCAATATTTGTGTCCAATCTAATACATTCTCAGGAAATCCAAGACTTGACAATAGTAAATGAAGATATAGAAATAAACACAATTAGGATAAAAACAAACTCATTAGGCTTCCTTCTATGCACGATTTACAGACCTAACAGTAAACACATTGCAGTTGATGAGTTCTCACACATATTGCACGAACTTTTGTGAGAGAAAGCAAAAAATAATAAAATCGTGCTGATTGGAGATTTTAACATTAATTTACTTGAACATACCTCTCACATCCCAACAATTTTGCACTTTCCCATCTCAGATCATCTCCCAATGTTCTTAAATATATCAATTCCCAAAGCAAATCAGAAACTCTATAAGAAAAAAATCCAAGACATATCTAATAATAATAAAGAACTGTTTTCAATTATTATTATTATTATTATTATTATTATTATTATTATTATTATTATTATTATTATTATGCACTATATTCAAAGATTGTTTTACTAAAGTTATGATTAAATTTTCTCATTATTGTAGGGCTATTGTATGTGTGAATTGTTTTCATTCTCTCTCTCCCTCTCTCTCTCTCTCTCTCTCTCTCTCTCTCTCTCTCTCTCTCTCTCTCTCTCTCTCTCTCTCTCTCTCTCTCTCTCTCTCTCTCTCTCTCTCTCTCTCTCTCTCTCTCTCTCTCTAATTTTAGCCTGAAAAGAATTTATAATTACCTCAAAAAATGAATTATCAACTGTATACTAATATCCTTACTTATCTTTAGAGACAAGAAGAAGAAGAAGAGGAAGAGGAAGACTGACAGACAGACATTCCATTGGTGAGTGTTAAATAATATTCTTTCCTTCCTTCCTTCCTGGCTCTTGGATAGGTTAGGTTAAAGGGGCCGATTATTAAACATTTCAACGCCCATACTCACTTCTGTAAGGCTTTCATAGTAGGGCTTTTTGGGCATGTCCTGGGGTAGTTTTATGACCCTTGAGGTAGTGTGACCCTTCCCCTGCACCATGAACCTAAAGAAACACATTTGACGAGGCTTTGGGAGGAGTTTTTGGCATTCCCACGGATAGTTCTGGCACGTGAGGAAGGGCGTCAGATGGTACATGGCGGACACGTTCTTTTCCTGCACAGAAGGGCACACACACACACACACACACACGCACACACAGAAAAAGGCTTTCAAAGTACGGCCTTTCTTTCCGTACTTTCTTGCGCAAAAAATACATGAAAGAGGTCGTTAAAAATAACAGAAAAGTGCTCACCCTTCCTCTTGTATGCACTTTGTTAGGCACTTTTCTGTGTTTTAAAAGCATGTACAGCAGGTGACCCTTTTCAACTGGACCGTAATTCAGTGGTTCGCCAGACACACCCAGTTGTCAATATGCAGATTTACCCCGTCTCCACACTACTAAACGTGGTACTGTGTCATTGTATTACCAGCTCATTATTACAACTCTGAACAACGGTCCGTTCTCTCATGTGGGACACACTGGTTCGTCCAACGTCCACACTCTGGGTGACCAATAAGGAGGGTAACCGTTGTGGTGTGGCTGGTGGAGTGTGCCGCTCCTCCACCAAGACCTGGCTCACTCTCCACCCTTTAACCAGGCCAGGCAATCCCTCCCACATGATTCTCATTTAGATATCGCTGAGAGCCATGACTGGCATAATGGTTGGTCTGTGGTATTGACTCCATATCCTGACCACTTAGTTAGCCTTGAAATAAGGGAGTTGTATGCAGAAATTATGGAGCGCTTGAACCAGTGAGTGTGATGATTTCTAGTGAGCATCTCCGTGGGGCGGCAACGCTATTGTTCAATGGTGTCTGGCATTTACAGCTTCTTGTTTACCACCAGTTAGGTGAGTGTAGGAAATGATTGAGGTGTTACTTACAGGGTTAAGGATCATGAAAATATTACAGCCTCTTGTTTACCAGCAGTTAGGTGAGTGTAGGTAATGATTCAGGAGTTACTTACAGGGTTAAGGATCATGAAAATATTACAGCCTCTTGTTTACCAGCAGTTAGGTGAGTGTAGGAAATGATTCAGGAGTTACTTACAGGGTTAAGGATCATGAAAATATTACAGCCTCTTGTTTACCTGCAGTTAGGTGAGTGTAGGAAATGATTGAGGTGTTACTTACAGGGTTAAGGATCATGAAAATATTACAGCCTCTTGTTTACCTGCAGTTAGGTGAGTGTAGGAAATGATTGAGGTGTTACTTACAGGGTTAAGGATCATGAAAATATTACAGCCTCTTGTTTACCTGCAGTTAGGTGAGTGTAGGAAATGATTGAGGTGTTACAGGGTTAAGGATCATGAAAATATTACAGCCTCTTGTTTACCAGCAGTTAGGTGAGTGTAGGAAATGATTGAGGTGTTACAGGGTTAACCGGTAACAGCGACAGCCAAATCTGTGGCTTTACTGTGTAGCAGCGACGGGCCAAGTTTGTAGCTTTACCGTGTAGCAGCGACAACAAATTTGTGGCTTTACCGTGTAGCAGCGATGGGCCAAATTTGTGGCTTTACTGTGTAGCAGCGACGGGCCAAATTTGTGGCTTTACCGTGTAGCAGCGACGGGCCAAATTTGTGGCTTTACCGTGTAGCAGCGACGGGCCAAATTTGGGGCTTTACCGCGTAGCAGCAAGGGGCCAAATTTGGGGCTTTACCGTGTAGCAGCGATGGGCCAAATTTGTGCCATGATATAAACCCCCCAAATTATATGATACATAATCTGATCACAAATGTTTTGATATATATTATTAAATGGTTTGTGTGAGGGGTGATTTTTTCTCATTTTTCTCGCTTGGAGGGACCATTAACCCTTTCATTGCTAAATGCTGGCAGCAAGCGTAAGGCGTATTTGCTGGCGTTGTTAAACACTCGCTGCGAGCTCCAGCCGCACTCAAATCTCCACGGATGAGTGTGTTCCAACACTGATTCTCACAACACAGGATTGCCAATTGAGTGTGTTCTTCACTAAATTTGGTGGAAAATCATGTCAGCCCAGCGCGGCAAATCTGCGGACGAGCAACTGGTGGATGTTGTTGACCAATGTAGCGACATTTTTGCATAGTTTCACATGACTGATATTTTGATCAAATAGTTGTAAATATTGCAGTTGTCAATACTGCCCTGCCAGCACCCCATCATCAAGAGATCTACAGTAGTTGCCTTACAGCTGACCGTCGCGCATGTATAAATGTACGTCTTCACAGGCAACACCCCCTCAACGTGCCTGTACTTTCGCAGGAGAGGTTTACATTACTGAATTGTATAGATCTTGGCCTCCTCTTTCCAATGGTGTTTTTGTTTTGTAACTGTGATGAATAGTTTTTGAGATATAGCAGTTAAAAGAGATGCCCCGCTGGGTGCCCAGCGTGCCTGAGGGATAGTCTCGTTGCGAGCGCTTAGCAATGAAAGGTTAACCCTTCCTATGTACCATAAACCTAAAGAAACACTCAATAGAACCTAATTATTCTCCTTTTGGCCTTTGGAAGTAGTTGATGTGAGGTCGGGTCATAGTAATTGCCCTCCTGAAATACATATTTAACAAGGCGCTCGTAGAAGTTTGAGGTCATTCCAGGCGTACCAGCTTCATGACCCAGGTGGTGGTGGTTTAATGACCCTTCCTATGCACCATGAATCTAAAAGAAACACTCAATAGAGTCTAATTAGTCTCCTTTTTGTCCTTTTGAAATAGTAGATGTGAAAGGCAGAAGTGTCTGATGGTCACATTCTTAAATATAGCCAAGACAAGACGGCTTTCCTAGGAGTCACAGGCATTCCAGGGTTGGCCCAGGTGGTGGTTTAACCCTTCCTCTGTACCATGAACCTAAGAAAACACTCATTAGAAACCGACTGACCACCTTTCGGCCTTTAAAATTGGTTAACTTGAGGGCTCAGAATGCCGCCCTAAGGGTGTGTGCCATGATTGACCTAAATTGTACACTGCCATATTACATTATTATAAGTCCACAGTGTTCCATCACAGCAACACTGTACCCAGCGTTGCCATGTACTCAAATCATTGCCTATATTGTTTCAAGGCCCTAAAACTATTGTACATGCACCAATAACCCCCTAAAATTAAAGTTAATGTTATTAGTGTCAAGTATTGATGCTTTTGTGGCAATACTTGTGAGTAAAAAACAGGAAATACGATATATGTTCATGGTGGTTCATGGTGAGCTGGCAACGTTGACTGTACCTCATATATCGCACTTGACTGGGGCCGCCAAAGGAGAAGCTAAATTGCACTTGCCAAACAGTAGAATCAATGGGGTTTACTCTAATGGGGTCCAGGCCTCCCAAAGGTACCCATTCCTCCCCATTACACTCAGGCAATGGTGGGATACATACAGCATGTTAGTTGAAGGTTAACCCAGTGGTAGCAGGGATCATGTTTCTTAATGGTCCCTATTCATTGCCAGTAAAAGTATACAGAATTATAATATCTGCCAAAATTAATACGTAAAGCACATACTGCACCATAGCTATACGATATATGAGGATGATAGGTATCTATTTAATAATGAGTCTATGCACCCTGCTGTGATTACACTGTTAAAAAATCTGCTGCAAGGCTTTGAGGCCTGTCACTAGTGGAGCCTGTGGCCACATGTCTGCAGACCCATTCATACGTTAGAGACAGACACACCAGTCGGCTGTGCTATTTGACGATGACTGAGGCCTTCACCGTCAAGGATAATGATGACTTTGTGGCGGTCTTGTGGGGTCTGCATTGCCACCAACTTGGGCATGTCTTTGGCCAGTATAGTAAGACAGTTTGCTTCTTACATCAGCTATTTCTAAGGGCTAAAGAGGGATCAGTTGGGTTGCAATGAGTGTTTTTGGGTTCATGCAACTGAAGAAGGTTAGGCCAGCACCAGGGTTATAAACTACCCTGGAAATGCCCACAACTCCTTGGAAAGCCCTGCCAGATGTGTGTTTCTCCCACTCCACTTCCCTTCCCTTCCCATCCCTTTCCTTCCCATCCCATCCCATCCCTTCCTCTCCCATCCCATCCTTTCCCATCCCATCCCTTCCCATCGCTTCCTTCCAATCCTATCCCTTCCTCTCAGGGAATTTTGATGCTTGTAAATCCAAACACTCGTACAACTTGTATAATGTAACCCTCGTAAGAAGATGGCTCCACTATAAACACTTGCCTGCGCCATGATGGGCTGGGGCCGAATACCATCCAGGCCCCTCAAGCAAGCCTACCGGCGCAATAGGAGGAGATGTAAAAAAAAACAAAAAAAGCAGAGGTATCACTGTGCCGTCAATTATCCCGAGTTAAAAATTCCTTGTTCTGCCGCATACAACTGTTTCCTTAATATAAAGCATGTTAATTTTCTTGGGGGGGGGGACTTAAGGCCGCTTTCACAGTCGTTATGTTTGTTTTGATCGCTACCAATGATCGCCGCTGTAGAATTTCCACTTAAAACTGGCCGATGGGGTGGTAGTGGGGTTAGCCTAGCCTTGCCACACACTCTCAACTCCTCTCGCTTCCTCTGCAGCCGCCACCACCCCATAGGCCAGTTTCACGTGGAAAACTATAGCATCGATCGGCGCCATTGGTAACGATCAAAACAAAGCTTCCCTAAGTGCCGAAAGTCTGTCATAAGCAGCGTGAACTTCATCTAATTCACCCCAAAGTAACCTTACTCTGTCTTGAATGACCCTAAACTAATGTAATTCACTCTCATCTTACCTAAAACTACAGTTGAATTACCCTAAACTTGCCTTAAAATATTCCCCTTAACGTAATTCACTCCAAGGTAACCTGAATCTGACCTATCCTGACCTTACCTTAATATCCTAACCTTACCTTAACTTATCCTGACCTTACCCTTAAGTGAGGGTTTCAGGACGGTACAGAATTTTGCTAATATTTTCTGCACCTGTACATGTATGTTCATAAGCCCAGCATAATTTTTCATTAACACTATTTTATTATTATTATTATTATTATTATTATTATTATTATTATTATTATTATTATTATTATTATTATGCACTATATTCAAAGGTTAGGTTATATATTATGCATTCAAAGATTGTTTTACTAAAGTTATGATTAAATTTTGTTATTATTGTAGGGCTATTGTATGTGTGAATTGTTTTGATTCTCTCTCTCTCTCTCTCTCTCTCTCTCTCTCTCTCTAATTTTAGCCTGAAAAGAATTTATAATGACCTCAAAAAATGAATTGTCAACTGTTTACTTATCCTTACTTACCTTTAGAGACAAGAAGAAGAAGAAGAGGAAGAGGAAGACTGACAGACAGACATTCCATTGGTGAGTGTTAAATAATTTTCCTTCCTTCCTTCCTTCCTGGCTCTTGGATAGGTTAGGTTAAAGGGGCTGATTATTAAACATTTCAACGCCCAAACTCACTTCTGTAAGGCTTTCATAGTAGGGCTTTTTGGGCATGTCCTGGGGTAGTTTTATGACCCTTGAGGTAGTGTGACCCTTCCCCTGCACCATGAACCTAAAGAAACACATTTGACGAGGCTTTGGGAGGAGTTTTTGGCATTCCCACGGATAGTTCTGGCACGTGAGGAAGGGCGTCAGATGGTACATGGCGGACACGTTCTTTTCCTGCACAGAAGGGCACACACACACACACACACACACACACACACACACACACAGAAAAAGGCCTTCAAAGTACGGCCTTTCTTTCCGTACTTTCTTGCGCAAAAAATACATGAAAGAGGTCGTTAAAAATAACAGAAAAGTGCTCACCCTTCCTCTTGTATGCACTTTGTTAGGCACTTTTCTGTGTTATAAAAGCATGTACAGCAGGTGACCCTTTTCAACTGGACCGTAATTCAGTGGTTCGCCAGACACACCCAGTTGTCAATATGCAGATTTACCCCGTCTCCACACTACTAAACGTGGTACTGTGTCATTGTATTACCAGCTCATTATTACAACTCTGAACAACGGTCCGTTCTCTCATGTGGGACACACTGGTTCGTCCAACGTCCACACTCTGGGTGACCAATAAGGAGGGTAACCGTTGTGGTGTGGCTGGTGGAGTGTGCCGCTCCTCCACCAAGACCTGGCTCACTCTCCACCCTTTAACCAGGCCAGGCAATCCCTCCCACATGATTCTCATTTAGATATCGCTGAGAGCCATGACTGGCATAATGGTTGGTCTGTGGTATTGACTCCATATCCTGACCACTTAGTTAGCCTTGAAATAAGGGAGTTGTATGCAGAAATTATGGAGCGCTTGAACCAGTGAGTGTGATGATTTCTAGTGAGCGTCTCCGTGGGGCGGCAACGCTATTGTTCAATGGTGTCTGGCATTTACAGCTTCTTGTTTACCACCAGTTAGGTGAGTGTAGGAAATGATTGAGGTGTTACTTACAGGGTTAAGGATCATGAAAATATTACAGCCTCTTGTTTACCTGCAGTTAGGTGAGTGTAGGAAATGATTCAGGAGTTACTTACAGGGTTAAGGATCATGAAAATATTACAGCCTCTTGTTTACCAGCAGTTAGGTGAGTGTAGGAAATGATTCAGGAGTTACTTACAGGGTTAAGGATCATGAAAATATTACAGCCTCTTGTTTACCTGCAGTTAGGTGAGTGTAGGAAATGATTCAGGAGTTACTTACAGGGTTAAGGATCATGAAAATATTACAGCCTCTTGTTTACCAGCAGTTAGGTGAGTGTAGGAAATGATTGAGGTGTTACTTACAGGGTTAAGGATCATGAAAATATTACAGCCTCTTGTTTACCTGCAGTTAGGTGAGTGTAGGAAATGATTCAGGAGTTACTTACAGGGTTAAGGATCATGAAAATATTACAGCCTCTTGTTTACCTGCAGTTAGGTGAGTGTAGGAAATGATTGAGGTGTTACTTACAGGGTTAAGGATCATGAAAATATTACAGCCTCTTGTTTACCAGCAGTTAGGTGAGTGTAGGAAATGATTGAGGAGTTACAGGGTTAAGGATCATGAAAATATTACAGCCTCTTGTTTACCTGCAGTTAGGTGAGTGTAGGAAATGATTCAGGAGTTACTTACAGGGTTAAGGATCATGAAAATATTACAGCCTCTTGTTTACCAGCAGTTAGGTGAGTGTAGGAAATGATTGAGGTGTTACTTACAGGGTTAAGGATCATGAAAATATTACAGCCTCTTGTTTACCAGCAGTTAGGTGAGTGTAGGAAATGATTGAGGTGTTACAGGGTTAACCCGGTAACAGCGACGGGCCAAATCTGTGGCTTTACTGTGTAGCAGCGACGGGCCAAGTTTGTGGCTTTACCGTGTAGCAGCGACGGGCCAAATTTGTGGCTTTACCGTGTAGCAGCGATGGGCCAAATTTGTGGCTTTACTGTGTAGCAGCGACGGGCCAAATTTGTGGCTTTACCGTGTAGCAGCGATGGGCCAAATTTGTGGCTTTACTGTGTAGCAGCGACGGGCCAAATTTGTGGCTTTACCGTGTAGCAGCGACGGGCCAAATTTGGGGCTTTACCGCGTAGCAGCAAGGGGCCAAATTTGGGGCTTTACCGTGTAGCAGCGATGGGCCAAATTTGTGCCATGATATAAACCCCCCAAATTATATGATACATAATCTGATCACAAATGTTTTGATATATATTATTAAATGGTTTGTGTGAGGGGTGATTTTTTCTCATTTTTCTCGCTTGGAGGGACCATTAACCCTTTCATTGCTAAATGCTGGCAGCAAGCGTAAGGCGTATTTGCTGGCGTTGTTAAACACTCGCTGCGAGCTCCAGCCGCACTCAAATCTCCCACGGATGAGTGTGTTCCAACACTGATTCTCACAACACAGGATTGCCAATTGAGTGTGTTCTTCACTAAATTTGGTGGAAAATCATGTCAGCCCAGCGCGGCAAATCTGCGGACGAGCAACTGGTGGATGTTGTTGACCAATGTAGCGACATTTTTGCATAGTTTCACATGACTGATATTTTGATCAAATAGTTGTAAATATTGCAGTTGTCAATACTGCCCTGCCAGCACCCCATCATCAAGAGATCTACAGTAGTTGCCTTACAGCTGACCGTCGCGCATGTATAAATGTACGTCTTCACAGGCAACACCCCCTCAACGTGCCTGTACTTTCGCAGGAGAGGTTTACAGTACTGAATTGTATAGATCTTGGCCTCCTCTTTCCAATGGTGTTTTTGTTTTGTAACTGTGATGAATAGTTTTTGAGATATAGCAGTTAAAAGAGATGCCCCGCTGGGGTGCCTGAGCGTGCCTGAGGTGATAGTCTCATTGCGAGAGCTTAGCAAGGAAAGGTTAACCCTTCCTATGTACCATAAACCTAAAATAAACACTCAAAAGAACCTAATTATTCTCCTTTTGGCCTTTGGAAGTAGTTGATGTGAGGGTCGGGTCATAGTAATTGCCCTCCTGAAATACATATTTAACAAGGCGCTCGTAGAAGTTTGAGGTCATTCCAGGCGTACCAGCTTCATGACCCAGGTGGTGGTGGTGGTTTAATGACCCTTCCTATGCACCATGAATCTAAAAGAAACACTCAATAGAGTCTAATTATTCTCCTTTTTGTCCTTTTGAAATAGTAGATGTGAAAGGCAGAAGTGTCTGATGGTCACATTCTTAAATATAGCCAAGACAAGACGGCTTTCCTAGGAGTCACAGGCATTCCCAGGGGTTGGCCCAGGTGGTGGTTTAACCCTTCCTCTGTACCATGAACCTAAGAAAACACTCATTAGAAACCGACTGACCACCTTTTCGGCCTTTAAAATTGGTTAACTTGAGGGTCTCAGAATGCCGCCCTAAGGGTGTGTGCCATGATTGACCTAAATTGTACACTGCCATATTACATTATTATAAGTCCACAGTGTTCCCATCACAGCAACACTGTACCCAGCGTTGCCATGTACTCAAATCATTGCCTATATTGTTTCAAGGCCCTAAAACTATTGTACATGCACCAATAACGCCCTAAAATTAAAGTTAATGTTATTAGTGTCAAGTATTGATGCTTTTGTGGCAATACTTGTGAGTAAAAAAACAGGAAATACGATATATGTTCACGGTGGTTCATGGTGAGCCGGCAACGTTGACTGTACCTCATATATCGCACTTGACTGGGGCCGCCAAACCCTTAGGAGAAGCTAAATTGCACTTGCCAAACAGTAGAATCAATGGGGTTTACTCTAATGGGGTCCAGGCCCTCCCCAAGGTACCCATTCCTCCCCCATTACACTCAGGCAATGGTGGGATACATACAGCATGTTAGTTGAAGGGTTAACCCAGTGGTAGCAGCGGGGATCATGTTTCTTAATGGTCCCTATTCATTGCCAGTAAAAGTATACAGAATTATAATATCTGCCAAAATTAATACGTAAAGCACATACTGCACCATAGCTATACGATATATGAGGATGATAGGTATCTATTTAATAATGAGTCTATGCACCCCTGCTGTGATTACACTGTTAAAAATCTGCTGCAAGGCTTTGAGGCCTGTCACTAGTGGAGCCTGTGGCCACATGTCTGCAGACCCATTCATACGTTAGAGACAGACACACCAGTCGGCTGTGCTATTTGACGATGACTGAGGCCTTCACCGTCAAGGATAATGATGACTTTGTGGCGGTCTTGTGGGGTCTGCATTGCCACCAACTTGGGCATGTCTTTGGCCAGTATAGTAAGACAGTTTTGCTTCTTACATCAGCTATTTCTAAGGGCTAAAGAGGGGATCAGTTGGGTTGCAATGAGTGTTTTTTGGGTTCATGCAACTGAAGAAGGGTTAGGCCAGCACCAGGGTTATAAAACTACCCCTGGAAATGCCCACAACTCCTTGGAAAGCCCTGCCAGATGTGTGTTTCTCCCACTCCACTTCCCTTCCCTTCCCATCCCTTTCCTTCCCATCCCATCCCATCCCTTCCTCTCCCATCCCATCCTTTCCCATCCCATCCCTTCCCATCCCTTCCCTTCCAATCCTATCCCTTCCCTCTCAGGGAATTTTGATGCTTGTAAATCCAAACACTCGTACAACTTGTATAATGTAACCCTCGTAAGAAGATGGCTCCACTATAAACACTTGCCTGCGCCATGATGGGCTGGGGCCGAATACCATCCAGGCCCCTCAAGCAAGCCTACCGGCGCAATAGGAGGAGATGTAAAAAAAACAAAAAAACAAAAAAAGCAGAGGTATCACTGTGCCGTCAATTATCCCGAGTTAAAAATTCCTTGTTCTGCCGCATACAACTGTTTCCTTAATATAAAGCATGTTAATTTTCTTGGGGGGGGGACTTAGGGCCGCTTTCACAGTCGTTATGTTTGTTTTGATCGCTACCAATGATCGCCGCTGTAGAATTTCCACTTAAAACTGGCCGATGGGGTGGTAGTGGGGTTAGCCTAGCCTTGCCACACTCTCAACCCTCTCGCTTCCTCTGCAGTCGCCACCTCCAGATAGGCCATTTTCACATGGTATACTATAGCATCGATCGGCGCCATTGGTAACGATCAAAACAAAGCTTCCCTAAGTGCCGAAAGTCTGTCATAAGCAGCGTGAACTTCATCTAATTCACCCCAAAGTAACCTGACTCTGTCTTGAATGACCCTAAACTAATGTAATTCACTCTCATCTTACCTAAAACTACAGTTGAATTACCCTAAACTTGCCTTAAAATATTCCCCTTAACGTAATTCACTCCAAGGTAACCTGAATCTGACCTATCCTGACCTTACCTTAATATCCTAACCTTACCTTAACTTATCCTGACCTTACCCTTAAGTGAGGGTTTCAGGACGGTACAGAATTTTGCTAATATTTTCTGCACCTGTACATGTATGTTCATAAGCCCAGCATAATTTTTCATTAACACTATTTTATTATTATTATTATTATTATTATTATTATTATTATTATTATTATTATTATTATTATTATGCACTATATTCAAAGGTTAGGTTATATATTATGCATTCAAAGATTGTTTTACTAAAGTTATGATTAAATTTTTTTATTATTGTAGGGCTATTGTATGTGTGAATTGTTTGGATTCTCTCTCTCTCTCTCTCTCTCTCTCTCTCTCTCTCTCTCTCTCTCTCTCTCTCTCTCTCTCTCTCTCTCTTTCTATAATTTTAGCCTGAAAAGAATTTATAATGACCTCAAAAAATGAATTATCAACTGTTTACTTATCCTTACTTATCTTTAGAGACTAGAAGAAGAAGAGGAAGAAGAGGAAGAGGAAGAGGAAGACTGACAGACAGACATTCCATTGGTGAGTGTTAAATAATTTTCCTTCCTTTCTTCCTTCCTTCCTGGCTCTTGGATAGGTTAGGTTAAAGGGGCTGATTATTAAACATTTCAACGCCCAAACTCACTTCTGTAAGGCTTTCATAGTAGGGCTTTTGGGCATGTCCTGGGGTAGTTTTATGACCCTTGAGGTAGTGTGACCCTTCCCCTGCACCATGAACCTAAAGAAACACATTTGACGAGGCTTTGGGAGGAGTTTTTGGCATTCCCACGGATAGTTCTGGCACGTGAGGAAGGGCGTCAGATGGTACATGGCGGACACGTTCTTTCCTGCACAGAAGGGCACACACACACACACACACACACACACACACAAAAAGGGCTTCAAAGTACGGCCTTTCTTTCCGTACTTTCTTGCGCAAAAATACATGAAAGAGGTCGTTAAAATAACAGAAAAGTGCTCACCCTTCCTCTTGTATGCACTTTGTTAGGCACTTTTCTGTGTTATAAAAGCATGTACAGCAGGTGACCCTTTTCAACTGGACCGTAATTCAGTGGTTCGCCAGACACACCCAGTTGTCAATATGCAGATTTACCCTGTCTCCACACTACTAAACGTGGTACTGTGTCATTGTATTAACAGCTCATTATTACAACTCTGAACAACTGTCCGTTCTCTCATGTGGGACACACTGGTTATTACAAAGTACACACTATGGGTGACCAATAAGGAGGGTAAGCGTTGTTGTGTGGATGGTGGAGTGTGCTCCTCCACCAAGACCTGGCTCACTCTCCACCCTTTAACCAGGCCAGGCAATCCCTCCACATGATTCTCATTTAGATATCGCTGAGAGCCATGACTGGCATAATGGTTGGTCTGTGGTATTGACTCCATATCCTGACCACTTAGTTAGCCTTGAAATAAGGGAGTTGTATGCAGAAATTATGGAGCGCTTGAACCAGTGAGTGTGATGATTTCTAGTGAGCGTCTCCGTGGGGGCAACGCTATTGTTCAATGGTGTCTGGCATTTACAGCTTCTTGTTTACCACCAGTTAGGTGAGTGTAGGAAATGATTGAGGTGTTACTTACAGGGTTAGGATCATGAAAATATTACAGCCTCTTGTTTACAAGCAGTTAGGTGAGTGTAGGTAATGATTCAGGAGTTACAGGTTTAAGGATCATGAAAATATTACATCCTCTTGTTTACCTTCAGTTAGGTTAGTGTAGGAAATGATTGAGGTGTTACTGGGTTAAGGATCATGAAAATATTACAGCCTCTTGTTTACCAGCAGTTAGGTGAGTGTAGGAAATGATTGAGGTGTTACAGGGTTAGGATCATGAAAATATTACAGCCTCTTGTTTACCTGCAGTTAGGTGAGTGTAGGAAATGATTGAGGTGTTACTTACAGGGTTAGGATCATGAAAATATTACAGCCTCTTGTTTACCAGCAGTTAGGTGAGTGTAGGAAATGATTGAGGTGTTACAGGGTTAACGGTAACGGCGACGAGCCTCTTGCTTTACAGTTAGGTGAGCGTGGGGCCAAGTTGGCTTTACCGTGTAGCAGCGACGGGCCAAATTGTTTGGCTTTACCGTGTAGCAGAGACGGGCCAAATTTGGGGCTTTACCGCGTAGCAGCAAGGGGCCAAATTTGGGGCTTTAACGTGTAGCAGCGATGGGCCAAATTTGTGCCATGATATAAACACCCCAAATTATATGATACATAATCTGATCACAAATGTTTTGATATATATTATTAAATGGTTTGTGTGAGGGGTGATTTTTTCTCATTTTTCTCGCTTGGAGGGACCATTAACCCTTTCATTGCTAAATGCTGGCAGCAAGCGTAAGGCGTATTTGCTGGCGTTGTTAAACACTCGCTGCGAGCTCCAGCCGCACTCAAATCTCCCACGGATGAGTGTGTTCCAACACTGATTCTCACAACACAGGATTGCCAATTGAGTGTGTTCTTCACTAAATTTGGTGGAAAATCATGTCCAGCCCAGCGGCAAATCTGCGGACGAGCAACTGGTGGATGTTGTTGACCAATGTAGCGACATTTTTGCATAGTTTCACATGACTGATATTTTGATCAAATAGTTGTAAATATTGCAGTTGGCAATACTGCCCTGCCAGCACCCCATCATCAAGAGATCTACAGTAGTTGCCTTGCGGCTGACCGTCGCGCATGTATAAATGTACGTCTTCACAGGCAACACCCCCTCAACGTGCCTGTACTTTCGCAGGAGAGGTTTACATTACTGAATTGTATAGATCTTGGCCTCCTCTTTCCAATGGTGTTTTTGTTTTGTAACTGTGATGAATAGTTTTTGAGATATAGCAGTTAAAAGAGATGCCCCGCTGGGGTGCCCGAGCGTGCCTGAGGGGATAGTCTCGCTGCGAGCGCTTAGCAATGAAAGGATTAACCCTTCCTATGTACCATAAACCTAAAAGAAACACTCAATAGAACCTAATTATTCTCCTTTTTGGCCTTTGGAAGTAGTTGATGTGAGGGTCGGGTCATAGTAATTGCCCTCCGTAAAAACATATTTAACACGGCGCTCGTAGAAGTATGAGGTCATTAAAGTCGTACCATCTTCATGACCCAGGTGGTGGTGGTGGTTTAATGACCCTTCCTATGCACCATGAATCTAAAAGAAACACTCAATAGAGTCTAATTATTCTCCTTTTTGTCCTTTTGAAATAGTAGATGTGAAAGGTAGAAGTGTCTGATGGTCACATTCTTAAATATAGCCAAGACAAGACGGCTTTCCTAGGAGTCGCAGGCATTCCCAGGGGTTGGCCCAGGTGGTGGTTTAACCCTTCCTCTGTACCATGAACCTAAGAAAACACTCATTAGAAACCGACTGACCACCTTTTCGGCCTTTAAAATTGGTTAACTTGAGGGGCTCAGAATGCCGCCCTAAGGTGTGTGCCATGATTGACCTAAATTGTACACTGCCATATTACATTATAAGTCCACAGTGTTCCCATCACAGCAACACTGTACCCAGCGTTGCCATGTACTCAAATCATTGCCTATATTGTTTCAAGGCCCTAAAACTATTGTACATGCACCAATAACGCCCTAAAATTAAAGTTAATGTTATTAGTGTCAAGTATTGATGCTTTTGTGGCAATACTTGTGAGTAAAAAAACAGGAAATACGATATATGTTCACGGTGGTTCATGGTGAGCTGGCAACGTTGACTGTACCTCATATATCGCACTTGACTGGGGCCGCCAAACCCTTAGGAGAAGCTAAATTGCACTTGCCAAACAGTAGAATCAATGGGGTTTACTCTAATGGGGTCCAGGCCCTCCCCAAGGTACCCATTCCTCCCCCATTACACTCAGGCAATGGTGGGATACATACAGCATGTTAGTTGAAGGGTTAACCCAGTGGTAGCAGCGGGGATCATGTTTCTTAATGGTCCCTATTCATTGCCAGTAAAAGTATACAGAATTATAATATCTGCCAAAATTAATACGTAAAGCACATACTGCACCATAGCTATACGATATATGAGGATGATAGGTATCTATTTAACCCTTGCATCCGATGACGCAGTATACGCGTCATTTCGTCTCTCGTAGCATATCCGAGTGACGCGTATACTGCGTCATGGTCATTTCAGCCAGTGTGTGTTTTATTTCTTCTCGGGTATAGTACGAGATCTTTCAGAATGATGGCCGGATATGATACGGTGTTTTACGATCCTCCAAATATTTTTCTAATGTCAGAATATGAGGGAATTTCACGCACTCATAGTGGATCTTTGCAGACGGTTTCTGCCACTGGTAGTCAAATATCCTTGGTTTCTACCACGAAATAACACAAATAAAGTGAGGGAAAAATGATACTTGCGAGTGTGGAATTATCTCGCCCACAAAGCTGCCATGCAGTACATCCTCGCACTTTTGGTACGTCATGTATCAACATAATAATTCTTCGCCCCTCCCTTCCCTGCTCCTCTCATCTGTTTTTGCTTTTATTTTTTCCTTTTCTCTGTTATTATGAAATGAGAGAGAGAGAGAGAGAGAGAGAGAGAGAGAGAGAGAGAGAGAGAGAGAATCTTCAATTTACGGCCAGGCAGTTGTAAGTCACCCACAATAAAAACGTGGTTATCCATCCATACGTTTTCTGGAGATGACAACCAAAGAAAATGGCCATAAAGGCATGGCTTTATGGTAGACTATTTTATAATGGGATTCACCTGCAGCAAAATTATTTTGAGAAGCATCGTCTAATCATACCTTTCTCTGTTTTTTCTATCCTATTTCTTTCACCCTATATGAATTAACATTATCACGTAAAGGACTAGTAGCTACTGTAAATCTGTTGCGTGTTTGTTCACATCCCCCCCTCTCTCTCTCCTCTCTCTCTCTCTCTCTCTCTCAGGCAGCCCCGAAAAACATACACACACACACACACACACACACACAGATCCCAGCCTCTGTCATCACTTCTCCCCCTCCCCTAACCTCTCACACTCCCATTCCATCCCCTTCCCCCTCTCTCTCTCTCTACCTCTAAGAGAGAGAGAGAGAGAGAGGGGGAAGTAAGATATATGTTGAAGCTGTGACTCAAACACGTAGTAGCCGCCGTAGCTCAGTGGGCAGCGTGCTCAATTCGCACGGGAGAGACTCGAGTTCGATCCCCAGCAAGGAGATTGGGTGGGCATCAACAATATAAAACAACAGAGTTGCATGCTGTATCACTGAGCTACGACGGTTACTTTTTGTCAAAAAATCCTCTCTTCTCAATAAATCCTCTCTCTCCTCAATAACTTCTCTCTCTCCTCAATAAATTCTCTCTCTCTCTCTCTCTCTCTCTCTCTCTCTCTCTCTCTCTCTCTCTCTCTCTCTCTCTCTCTCTCTCTCTCTTCTCAATAAATCCTCTCTCTCCTCAATAAATTTCTCTCTCTCTCTCTCTCTCTCTCTCTCTCTCTCTCTCCTCAATAAATCTCCTCTCTCTCCTCAATAAATCCTCTCCCTTCTCAATAAATCCTCTCTCTTTCTACATACGAGCAATCCGTACCTAGCCAGTGCGTAATGTTTATATACGAGGCGGCCTGCCGAGAGGGTTTAAGTGACCTTTTCTTCAGTAAATTAAGGGTTGGATCAGTTTTCCTCCCAGAACACATTGCAAGAGTCCCGACCCTTGTTTATAACATATACAATGTCCCACGTCCCATCTCGGCTGGACGCTGGGCAGTTTTTGTAATGTTGGCTTCGGCTTCTCAGATTTTGATGCGTTTTGTTAGATTTCTCCATCGTTTCTATACGTATAGGTGTTGTTAGTACCTCAGTGTCTTTCTTAATGATTATTTCGTATATATATCATTCCATGTTATTTCAGTCATTCCATTCCTCCTCAGCGCGTAATATACGAGACGTTCAGCCAAGATTGGGTTTAAGTGACCTGTTCTCGAGTATATTAGGGTTCGATTCCTTCCCCCAGAACACTTATAAGACTGCCGACCCCTTGCTTTTACCATATACAAGGTCTCTTATGCCTATCTTAGCTGGACGTCTTGTAGTTTATGTAAAATTTGCTTCGGCTGTCACAGGCATACTTATTGCATGATATACTTATTGCATAGTATTGCAATATATATATATATATATATATATATATATATATATATATATATATATATATATATATATATATATATATATATAGGGCATATTTATTGCTAACTTATTGCATGATATAATTAGTTCATATTATTTAAATATATATATATATATATATATATATATATATATATATATATATATATATATATATATATATATATATATATATTGCATGATATACTTATATATATATATATATATATATATATATATATATATATATATATCTATATATATATATATATATATATATATATATATATATATATATATCTATATATATATATATATATATATATATATATATATATATATATATATATATATATATATATATATATATATATATATATATATATATATATATATATATATATATATATATATATATATATATATATATTGCATGATATATATATATATATATATATATATATATATATATATATATATATATATATATATATATATATATATATATATATATATATATATATATATATATATATATATATATATATATATATATATATATATATATATATATATATATATATATATATATATATATATATATATATGTATATATATATATATATATATATATATATATATATATATATATATATATATATATTGAATATATATATATATATATATATATATATATATATATATATATATATATATATATATATATATATATATATATATATATATATATATATATATATATATATATATATATATATATTGCATATATATATATATATATATATATATATATATATATATATATATATATATATATATATATATATATATATATATATATATATATATATATATATATATATATATATATATATATATATATATATATATATATATATATATATATATATATATATATATATATATATATATATATATATATATATATATATATATATATATATATATATATATATATATATATATATATATATATATATATATATATATACTTATTGCATATAGATATAATATATATATATATATATATATATATATATATATATATATATATATATATATATATATATATATATATATATATATATATATATATATATATATATAGATATATATATATATATATATATATATATATATATATATATATATATATATATATATATATATATATATATATATATATATATATATATATATATATATATATATATATATATATATATATATATATATATATATATATATATGGCATATATATATTGCATATATGTATATATATATATATATATATATATATATATATATATATATATATATATATATATATATATATATATATATATATATATTTTCTGAAATAAATGCAAAATTATTTTTTTGTCAATCGTTATTTATTAAATAAATGGCTTTATTTCCTTCACTAAGGAGGCTGATTATGCGAGGAACTTGACATCTTGGTATTTCTTTCTTCTTCCAGAGTGTGCGGTGTCCACGAGCAGGCAAATGACCGAGACGCCAGCCATTTCAATTCTGCCGAGGGGAAAGGAAGTCGCATTAGTCAACTCTGATGACTTGTACTTTTCTCTACAGGGACTGTTCTGTAAGCCAGTCTAGAGAAGATGTAAGAACTAATATCTATTACTATGAAGTCTTTATGAAATAAGAAGTTAAAAGATACACGACTTTAGCTTTAAACCATTTAGCTAATATCCCTGAACACTTTTTGATTATAATTAAATTTTGCATTTTTCAAAACCCTTTTCAAGATGTTTTTGAGCTGTAAGCTAATTATATCTAGTTGCTTTGATCTTTTTTAAGCTAATTCTATATATATTAAAGGGAGGAACTAATTTTTCATACAGAAAAAAACTTATAATATAAAAAAGAATTATATATGAATTGGAAACAAGATATTAAGAAAAGACAACGAGAGACTAACAGAGGAGATTGTAGCATAAAAGAAACTCAAAAGTCATTGAAAAAGCAATGGAGGTGGAAGACAATAAGAACACTATGAAATAAAAGACAGTAGGAAACAAAGAAGAAAATAAAGACAGACATGGAATTATTACTACCTTGACATAAATACCTTGAACAAAGAAAGCAGATAACTTATATATCACAGACTAAAATATTTGAGGCGTACGGCAGAAAGTGAGGTGACATTAGAATGGCGACCCTTGTGTAAATTGTACACTGAAGGGTCTCTTTCCCCTTACCCAATTAGTATCATAACATAGCAATTTAACTCTAATTTGCACTGGGAAAAGACAGACTCTACCCCTCAAGGATGAACGAGGACAGAATCAAAATGGAAGCTCCAACTTTGTAGAGGGCCAAGACGGAGGTCACTTTTCGCTTGTAACGTACATCATGAGCAGAGGCAATATAGCAGCAAATGATATTTCTGAATTAGCAAGAGGGAAAGGAAGAACAAGATATAGTTACTTGCAAGGGAAAATAAACCTTACGCATAGGATGATACAAGGAGGCTGGAAGTCTCGTAATCTGTTCTCAGTGTGTTACCGTACTCTAATATACGTAACAATAGGTCACCGTGCCTTCAAGTTTTCTCTGCCGTAAGCCTCGTTTTATACGTTAAAGAGATGAGGAGGAAGAAACAAGCAGAATAATGGAACTCTATATATACGATACAGTGAAAAGGATTTTACCGAGAAGGATGTACGTATGGGAGGAGGAAGAAGTGAGGAGGCGGAGGCAGAGAGAGAGATTACAGTAAATTAAAGTGAGAAGGTAAAACAGATGATGAGGATATATATACTATAAATAAAACTAAATAAAGAAGGAATGATTAGAACTGAGAGAGAGAGAGAGAGAAGGCACATCACAGGAGGAGGAAAGTCTGGAATTTGAGGAAGACAAGGAGGAAAGGAACGCCAGCCATGGAGTCTACTAGCGTCAAGGAGCCGATTCAAGGTATGTCTCAAGAACCTTCCTTCCTAAGATCTATGGAAGGCCAGACCCTTCCGCCCCCTCACGTCAGCTTTCACTTTTGCAAAGGTCAATAAGGAGATCAATCAGAAGTTCTCACCAGCAGGTCTTGTTTTAAGATTCATGGTAAGGAGAAAGTTTAAAACTACCACCCTGGGTCATCAAAACTGCCCTGGAAATTCTAGCTAACTCCTACAAAAGCCTTGTCAAATGTGTGCGCTATGGAACAATATTTTTAAGAATACTGACTGTCAGATGCCAAAAAGAGATCAATCTGGTTCCTAATTGAGTGGTTTGAAGGTTCATGGTACATAGGACGGGTTAATCTATCACCAGGGTCATAAAACTACCCCTAGGAAATGCCCAAACCTCTCTGAGTACGGAAGCCTTAAATACAGGTCTCTCAAGATGGCTTTCAGAATGTGTGAGCCTCGGACATTTCTTTCTCATCAGCTACTTCTGCAAAGGCCGTAAAGGGAGATTAATTGGAGTTCACTTTGACTTGTTTTATATAGGTTCATGGTAAAGGAAAGGTCTTGCTACAACCAGGGTCATAAAACTTCCACTACCCCTGGAAATACCCGCAACTCCTGAAAGCCATGTCAGTTTACCTCACTCAGGGGACAAAATGTTTTAGATACCGGACACTTGTAATACAATGTTTGAATGGAGTGTTTCTTAGGTTCTTGAGTACGGTAGAAGGGTTAAACAATAACACAAGGGTCATAAACTACTACTACCTGGAAATGCCACTAACTCCTATGATGAAGGCCCTGTCAAGGAATGTGTGCGCTTGAGGCAGGTGACATTATTTTCAGTCCTCGCTGTTTCCTGACGTAATATGTGTGGTTTTAAAAATGATCAAATTTGACAAAAAAATTACCAAATTGAGTGGATGGAGAGGAGGAGACATTAGCCACACCAAGCTAAAGCACAACCTATTGCAGCCCTCAGAACGAACCTACTGACAGCTAAGGCCTACATTCGTAACACACACACACCACATGACATTAGAGAATCAAGTTTGCGGCAGATTGAAGAGGAAGGATGGATAAACAAAATGCTGGTATATTCAAAGCTGCATGAGGTCAGGAATCCGTGATACTGATAATGTTAAGTGAGGCAATTTTCAGGAAGACGTCACATTTCCGTGCAAGGGACAACCCGATTGCATGAGTACGTTCCCGCCCTTTAGGGATTAAGCCGGTAGTATTTTAAACATAACCGCCTCAGTTCACCGCCTTGAAAAATTCTCTCATTGGTAGGGTTACAGGGCTTTTAATAAGCTGTTTTAATGACCCTGGTGATAGTTTAACACATGGTCTCGCATCTTCAACTGGAAGAAATTACCGCATGAAAACCTGGTTAATCTTCTCTACGGCCCTGCAAAAGTCATAATAGGAGCTGGGAAGCCTCTCGTCATAGATCCTACAATGGTTTCATGGACTGGTTTGTGACCCTGGTGATAGTTTTACACTCCCTCTGCACCATGAACGGTTAAACCACCCATGAAAACCCAGTTAGCCTTCTCTGTGGCTTTGGGAAACAGTCATAACAGCTTTTCAAACAAGCAAACTGCGGTGTCATGAAGTTCAAGAATACAGGCTTTATTCAGAAGGTCATTCCTGGTACAGTAAGCAGTATAATCTGACTTACAGTGGACTACACAGACTCTGGAGATAGAGAGCAAAGATCCGCACTCGTAGCTCACCCAAACAGGTCCCAATGTTACGTACCGCATACCCGTAACCGCATATATGTAACCTATACAGCACACTTCCCTTCAGTACCAGGAGGCTGGGTCCCACACGGTACAATAATATCATGTTTAAGGAGAAAGAAAGATGCTTGGCATTAACAAGGTATAGGGAGGTAACTTTTGATGAATATGAGTAGCACTGTGCAAAACACGAACATGGACAGGAAAACAGAAGGTGCACCGAGAAAAGACTTAACTAGCAGATGTAGTGAGAACAGGAGTAACTTTTGATATGAACATAGTGGCACTGTGCAGGCTATCTGAACATGGACCAGGGCTTTCAGAAGAGGTGCACCCAAGGAGAAAGACTCAACTAGCAGATGCTTGGCATTGAGAACAGGCTAACTTTGGTGAAACTATAGAGTGCTGGACATCAGTGAATCAGGTACTGGACTCATGGAATACCTCTTGGTGAATGGGTAGATTGGCGAGAATTATTAATGTGAGGGTATGTCAGGGGTGGTTATAAGACACAGGTGGTAGTGTGACCCTTCCTCTGTACCATGAACATAAAGACACACACATTGCTGTGCAAAAGCTTTTTGTAGAGAGTTTTGGGTATTTCCAGGGAGTAGTTTATGGCCCTGGTGGTAATGTGACCCTTCTTTCTACCTGTGAACCTAAAAAACACACATTTGTGCAAAACTTTTGTAGGAGTTTTGGGTATTTCCAGGGGTAGTTTTATGACTATGGTGGTAGTGTGACCATTCCTCTGTACCATGAACCTAAAAAGAAACACACATTTGTACAAGGCTTTCAAGGGAAGTTTTGGGGCATTTTCAGGGAGGTAGTTTATGACCCTGGTGGTAGTGTGACCCTTCCTGTGCCGTGAACCTGGAGAAACACACATTTGACCACAGGCTTTCCAAGGAAGTTTAGGGCATTTCCAGGGGGTAGTTTTATGACCCTAGTGGTAATGTGGCTCTTCCTCTGTACCATGAACTAAGAAACACACGACAAGGCCTTCAGGGAGTTTTGGGTGTTCAGGGTGGTCTTGTGCTGCTACCTGGTGGTAGTCATGACCATTCTTCTCTGTACTATGAACCTAAAAACACACATTTGAAGAATCAAAGGAAGTTTAGGGCATTTCCAGGGGTAGTTTTATGACCCTGGTGGTAGTGTGACCATTCCCCTGTACCGTGAACCTGGAGAAACACATATTTGCCAAGGCTTTCATAGGAGTTGTGGGCAGCCCAGTTTGAATCCGACCTGTGGCTACATCTGCTCAGTTTCCTAGGCACCAGTCATCATTGTACCATACGCTTTACCCTCCACAGAACACAGCCAACCAGCGCACTACCTCACACTACCACTGCTCTCTCAACACTGACAGCTAGTCCAGCTGCCTTACATGACAACACCAGAATATAGAAAATTGAACAAGAAATGCACTCCCACAACTCCTCCAAAAGCCATGTCAAATGTGTGTTTCTTAGAGTTCATGGTACAGAGGAAGGTCACACTACAACCAGGGATTCTGAAACTACCCTGGAAATGCCCACAACTCCTATGAGAGCCTGGTCAAATGTGGTGTTTCTTAGGTTCGAGAGTACAGAGGAAGGGGTCACACTACCACCAGGGCCCACAAAACTACCCCTGGAAATGCCACAATGCCCACAGCTACTACAAATACCCTCAAAGCCATGTCGAAATTTATTGTTTCTTAGGTTCACAGTACAGAGGAAGGGTCACACTACCACCAGGGCCACAAAACTACCCCTGGAAATGCCCACAGCTCCCTCAAAAGCCATGTCAAATGTGTGTTTCTTAGGTTCACAGTACAGAGGAAGGGTCACACTACCACCAGGGCCACAAAACTACCCCTGGAAATGCCCACAACTCCAAGGAAAGCCTTGTCCAATATATATACTCTCTTCCTTCCTTCCTTGCTTCCTATCTATCTCCTTCCCTCCCTTCCTTCCTTCCTTCTTTCCTCTCCCTCTCTTTCCTTCATTCCTTCCTTCCCTCACATCTCTTTCTTCCTTCGATCCTTACCTCCCTCCTTTCCTTCCATTTCATTCCTTCCTTCACCCATCTCTTTCTTCCTTAGATCCCTTACCCTCCTCCTCTTCCTTCCTTCCTTCTTTCCTCTCCCTCTTTCCTTTCTTCCTTCCTTCCTTCCCTTACATCTCTGTCTTCCTTCAGTCTTCTTCCTCCTTCCTTCGATCCTTACCTCCCCTCTTTCCTTCCTTCCTTCCCTCCTCCCTACCTCCCTCCTTCCTTCATTTCCTTCCTTCCCTTACATCTCTTTCTTCCTTTCCGATCCTTACCCTCCACCTTTCCTTCCTTCCTTTCCTTCCTTCCCTTCCTTCCTTCCTTCTCTCCTCTCCCTCTTTCCTTCCTTCATTCCTTCCTTCCCTTACATCTCTTTCTTCCTTCGATCCTTACCTCCCTCCTTTCCTTCCTTCCTTCCTTCCCTCCCTCCCTCCCTCCCTTCCTTCCTTCATTCCTTCCTTCCCGCCATCTCTTTCTTCCTTGATCCTTACCTCCCTCCTTTCCTTCTTCCTTCCTTCCCTCCTCCTCCCTCCTCCCTCCCTTCCTTCCTTCATTCCTTCCTTCCATTACATCTTTTTCTTCCTTCGATCCTTACCTCCCTCCTTTCCTTCCTTCCTTCCTCCTCACCTCCTACCTCCTTCCTTCCTTCATTCCTTCCTTCCTTACATCTCTTTCTTCCATGATCCTTACCTCCTCCTTTCCTTCCTTCCCTTCCTCCTCCTCCTTACTTCCTTCATTCCTTCCTTCCCTACATCTCTTTCTTCCTTCGATCCTTCCTCCCTCCTTTCCTTCCTTCCTCCTTCCTTCCTCCCTTCCTCCTTCCTGTCTTTCTTCCTTCGATCCTTCCTCTCCTTTCCTTCCCACCTCCCTCCCCTCCTCCTCCCTTTCCTTCCTTTCCTCCTCCCTTCTTTCTCCTTCATTCCTTCCTTCAACTTCCTCACATCTTTCTTCCTTCATCCTTACCTCCTTCCTCCTCCTTCCTTCCTTCTTTCCTCCCCACTTTCTTCATTCTTCCTTCCCTCATCTCTTTCTTCCTTCGATCCTTACCTCCTCCTTTCATTCCTTCCTTCCTTCCTCCTCCCATCCTTCCTTCCTTCTTCTCCTCTCCTCTCTTTCCTTCATTCCTTCCTTCCCTCACATCTCTTTCTTCCTTCGATCTCTTACCTTCCTTCCTTCCTTCCTCTCTCCTTCCTTCCTTCCTTCCTTCCCTCCTCCCTTCCTTCCTTCATTTCCTTCCTTCCTCCATCTCTTTCTTCCTTCGATCCTTACCTCCCTCCTTTCCTTCCTTCCTTCCTTCCCCCCTTTCCTCTCCCTCTTTTTCCTTCATTCCTTCCTTCCATCTCTTTCTCCTTCCCTCCCTCCTCCTTCCTTCCTTCCTTCTTTCCTCTCCCACTCTTTCCTTCATTCCTTCCTTCCTCATCTCTTTCTTCCCTTCCATCCTTACCTCCTCCTCCTCCTTCACCTAGCTTCCTTCTTCTTTCCTCCTCTCTTTCCTCATTCCTTCCTTCCCTCATTTCTTTCTTCCTTCGATCCTTACCCCCTCCTCCTTACCTTCCTTCCTTCCTTCCTTCTTTCCTCCCTCTTTCCTTCCTTCCTTCATTCCTTCCTATCCTTCTCCTTCCTCCTTCCTTCCTTCCTTCTTTCCTCTCTCTTTCCTTCATTCCTTCCTTCCCTCATCTCTTTCTTCCTTCGATCCTTACCTCCCTCCTTTCCTTCCTTCCTTCCTTCTTTCCTCTCCCTCCTTTCCTTCCTTCCTTCCTTCCTCCATCTCTTTCTTCCTTCTCCTTACCTCCCTCCTCCTTCCTTCCTTCCTTCTTTCCTCCTCCCTCTCTTTCCTTCCTTCCTTCCTTCCCTCATCTCTTTCTTCCTTCGATCCTTACCTCCTCTTTGTGTTCCTTCTTTCCTCTCCCTCTTTTTCCTTCATTCCTTCCTATCTTTTTCCTTCCCTCCCTTCCTTCCTTCCTTCTTTCCTCTCCCTCTCTTTCCTTCATTCCTTCCTATCTTTTTCCTTCCCTCCCTTCCTTCCTTCCTTCCTTCCTTCTTTCCTCTCCCTCTCTTTCCTTCATTCCTTCCTATCTTTCTCCTTCCCTCCCTTCCTTCCTTCCTTCCTTCTTTCCTCTCCCTCTCTTTCCTTCCTTCCTTCCCTCACATCTCTTTCTTCCTTCAATCCTTACCTCCCTCCTTTCCTTCCTTCCTTCCTTCCTTCTTTCCTCTCCCTCTTTTTCCTTCCTTCCTTCCTATCTTTCTCCTTCCCTCCCTTCCTTCCTTCTTTCCTCTCCCTCTCTTTCCTTCATTCCTTCCTTCCCTCACATCTCTTTCTTCCTTCGATCCTTACCTCCCTCCTTTCCTTACTTCCTTCCTTCCTTCCCTCCCTCCCTCCCTCCCTCCCTCCCTTCCTTCCTTCTTTCCTCTCCCTCTTTTTCCTTCCTTCCCTCACATCTCTTTCTTCCTTCCATCCTTACCTCCTTCCTTCCTTCCTTCCCTTCTTCCCCTCTCTCACCCCTCTTTCCTCCTTCCTTCATTCCCTACTTCTCTTCCCTTTTCTTCCTTCCATCCTTACCTCCTCCTTTCCTTCCTTCCTTCCTCCCCTACTTCTCTTCCTTCCTTTTTTCCTTCCTTCTCTTCCTCCCTCCCTTCCTTCTCTTCCTCCCTCCCTTCCTTCTTTTCCTCTCTCCCTCCCTTTTCTCTCTCTCTCTCTCTCTCTCTCTCTCTCTCTCTCTCTCTCTCTCTCTCTCTCTCTCTCTCTCTCTCTCCTTCGTTCCTTCCTTTGTATAAAAAAAAAAGATAAGAAAAAGGAAACAAGGAAAATATTGATAAATGGAACAAAATAAAATAACACTCACCAAGAAATTCCTGTGTCCTCCTCCTCCTCCTCTTCCTCTTCCTCTTCCTCTTTCATCTATAATATAAGTAAGGAATTAGTATTTGTGTCAACCTGAAGATGCATTTTACATATAATATTAAATTCCTTTAAACTTTCAACCCTTCCTTCCTTCCTTCCTTCCTTCCACAAAGTCACTACCACCAGAGGGTCAACACAGGGGGCAGGGTCAGAGCCTTGCCGAGACACAGGGTCAAATATTTACAAACTCTCCTATCTTTACCAACATAATAATCATTTTCCTGGCATTGCTTCCCAAGGCCGCCACAGAGAATAGACACAAGGTATCCATGTTACTGTTCAAGGTGCAGAAACATTTTAAAACTACCTCCAGGATGACTGTATCTTCTTCAACATATTGGGCTCCCATTACCACTGTTTACACAGACAAAGTTAACCAGGTTTTCATGGGTGGAAGGAAAGTTTGGTTTAGTGACATCTGTGGTCATATGCCGGAGAGAGACAGGAGGGGAAGGAATTATAGGAGAAGGGAACATCTGTGGTCATATGCTGGAGAGAGACAGGAGGGGAAGGAATTATAGGAGAAGGGAACATCTGTGGTCATATGCCGGAGAGAGACAGGAGGGGAAGGAATTATAGGAGAAGGGAACATCTGTGGTCATATGCTGGAGAGAGACAGGAGGGGAAGGAATTATAGGAGAAGGGAACATCTGTGGTCATATGCTGGAGAGAGACAGGAGGGGATGGAATTATAGGAGAAGGGAACATCTGTGGTCATATGCTGGAGAGAGACAGAAGGGGAAGGAATTATAGGAGAAGGGAACATCTGTGGTCATATGCTGGAGAGAGACAGGAGATGGAATTATAGGAGAAGGGAACATCTGTGGTCATATGCTGGAGAGAGACAGAAGGGGAAGGAATTATAGGAGAAGGGAACATCTGTGGTCATATGCCGGAGAGAGACAGAAGGGGAAGGAATTATAGGAGAAGGGAACATCTGTGGTCATATGCCGGAGAGAGACAGAAGGGGAAGGAATTATAGGAGAAGGGAACATCTGTGGTCATATGCCGGAGAGAGACAGAAGGGGAAGGAATTATAGAAGGGAACATCTGTGGTCATATGCCGGAGAGAGACAGAAGGGGAAGGAATTATAGAAGGGAACATCTGTGGTCATATGCCAGCAAGAGACAGGAGGAAGGAATTATAGGAGAAGGAACATCTGTGGTCATATGCTGGAGAGAGACAGGAGGGGAAGGAATTATAGGAGAAGGGAACATCTGTGGTCATATGCCGGAGAGAGACAGAAGGGGAAGGAATTATAGAAGGGAACATCTGTGGTCATATGCCAGCAAGAGACAGGAGGGGAAGGAATTATAGGAGAAGGGAACATCTGTGGTCATATGCTGGAGAGAGACAGGAGGGGAAGGAATTATAGGAGAAGGGAACATCTGTGGTCATATGCCTGAGAGAGACAGAAGGGGAAGGAATTACAGGAGAAGGGAACATCTGTGGTC